>NC_068987.1:6690077-6693540 GCF_001194135.2 Octopus bimaculoides
ATATATTTATTTATTTATATATATTATAATAATAATGATAATGATGATGTGATTCAGAGATGAAAATATCGAGGAAGCGGGGAAATAAAATATGAGAGACAAGAACAATAAAAAGAAAAATATGAAAGAAGAAAAGAAGAAAAGCGCGAAAACAGAAGAAACTTTCAAGAGAATTGAAAACCAAGAAAACACAAAAGAAAAGAAAATGGATAACTGTGGCTTAAATGGTTAATCAGCATTATAGCACGTGCATCGGAAATCGAATGTTTGAATGGTGACCCATAAAATAAAAACACCAGACATCGTCTAGGTTTTGACCATTGATTGTTCGCTATCCATTGATATCAAAACGATGGAAAGCCCAAGTAGACATAACCAATCGACTTTACAGCTCTAAGCTAACTATCGGAACGTTAAATCAATTATCATACAATCTGGAAGCAACAAAGCAACACTGAGCTATTTACCCGGCTAATTAAAGATATATATATAGATTACCCACTGTTTTGATATTTCAAGTTGTCTGGTTTTTCGCTGTTGCTTTATGCTGACAATGGTGGTAGCGTGTTGGAATAAATTCTTAGCAGCAGCTTGTTCGTTGCCTCGTGTTTCTGAGTTCAACATAGTCAAAACTGCGTTTACTTCATTCACACACATACACACTCACACACATATCTATCTATCTATCTATCTATCTATCTATCTGTATACACTAATGTTTGTTTTTATGTTCAGTTATGATAAAAACAATTTTCTGATGAAAAACATTAATCTGAAGGGATTAATCCATACTTTTGTAGAGTATAAATTTTTTATTCTTCAACAAGAATAGCATTGATAGCGACTTCAAAATTTCGGTCAGCTAAGCCTTCATCAGGCTTGATGACCGAAACTTCGAAGTCACTGTCAATATCGTTCTTTTAAAGATTAATATATACGTACCTCGGTGACTTCAAAGCTCACAACACTTCAAGACTCTCACATTTACTCCGCATCGATGCTGAAGCCGCATCTTTTGCAAATATTATCTCTTTACCCCAATTCATTTCATCCCGACGAAAGTAATATTGTTGCTTGAGACATCAGAAAAGATTTCCACCGCATCCAGTATCTAAGTCTCCTTTGAAAATTTCCCTGCCTACAAGATCCCCCATCTTTCCTCTCTGGGATCGGGAGCTTCCTATTAGGCGACCCTATTTGCGCATGCGTCAACGGAACTCTTTTAGCCTTACCCTCAATCATTTCTGGTGCCCCACAGGGTTCCCTTCCTCCTTCCTTCTGTACATAAATGGCCTACTCGCCACCATACCCATGCTGATGATACAAACCTTCATTCCTTCCGAATGTCCCCTTATCGTGCAGCATTCATGCGCAACTCAGACAGTACAAGACAAAGCTACATTCATTCCATGAACGGTGACCCTGAGTGGATCCTCCAGAGGGCCCATACCAGCCTTGTGTCAGAAAAAACAAATGGCGTGGCCGTGTGGTAAGACATTTTCTTCCCAACCACATGGTTCCGGGCTCAGTTTCACTGCCTGGCACCTTAGGCAAGTGTCTTCTACTATAACTTCGGGCCGACCAAAGCCTTCTGAGTGGATTTGGTAGATAGAAACTGAAAGAAGCCCGTCGAATATATATATATTTATGTGTGTGTGTGTGTGTGTGTGTGCGTGTGCGTGCGTGTATGTGAGTGTGTGTATTTATGTGTCTGTGTTTGTCCCCACCCCATCGATGCTAGTGTCATTACGTCCCTGTAACTTAGCGGTTCGGCAAAGAGACGATAGAATAAGTACTAGGCTTACGATTTGTTCGACTAAAGGCGTTGCTCCAGCATGGACGCAGTCAAATGACTGAAATAAGTAAAAGAGAAAAGAGTAATTAACTGATTGGTAAAGCCCCACTGATCAGAACACCGCAACTCGAGCCAATGGCATAACATTTTACCTTTTCGGGGTTAGAGTATCGGACTAATGATCGTAAGATTGTAGTTTCGTTTCCTGGACAGGACGATGCGGTCCAGAATGTGCAAACCACTTCATTTCAGTTGCTCCAATCGACTCAGCTGGTAAAAATGCGTAATCCTGCGACGTCTAGGGAGGAATATATATAAGCAAGAGAAACCGGGAAACCTGTCTTATTATGCTTACGGAGTAATATGGACTAAACAACTTATTCTATCAGTTATTTTGCTGAACCGCTAACAACCAAATCTCAATCGATTTGTAACCCCAATATCTTAAAAAACGAAACAAAACAAAAAAAAACGGTAGACATGGGATTAAATTATTTAGGGTCTGCTATGAAGGAAGAGAAGGGCCTTAATTCAAAAGATTCACAGAAAGCTTAAAGGACTGGATAGCATAAACCAGACGGAAACAAGGCGATGGTAGCGAGTTCCAGAGAGCAGAAGTTCGCAAAGACAAATCTATTGGGATAAAAGGAAATAATGGAATACTGGAATAAAGTGCACCCTTTAGTATGTTCCTCAAGAACAGGTGAAGTGAAGCCGTTCTCGATGGGAACAGAAACCAGGGCCAAGATTGACGTGAGAGAACTTACTGTATTATGATTCTACAACAACTAAAATCAATAACTTACAAAAAGCCTCCTGTCGTCACGTGGCTCTACTTCAATCCTCCTCCAATTGTACTCTACTGTCTTTAAAAAAAAGCAAAGAAACATACCTATGATAATGTAGATACACAAGGTTCAATAGAAAAACATTTGATAGTCTGATTGGGTTTTTGATCATAGATCTATCTGCTCGAGTCGAAATGATCTGGCGGCTGAATAATAATATCACTAACAAGAACTAAAGTAACAACAGCAATAAAATTATTTAGGCAAAAATCTTCAGATTTATATGGAAATGAAGCGAAGCTGGGAATCGTCACGGAATCGGCTTATCTCCTCTCTATATTCGCAATCTCGATAGAAATAACTAAATAACTACCACGAATCTAAAATAAAATAAAGCAAGATAAAAGCATGATTTTGTAAATAAATTAAAAAAGAGAAAGACAAAACCGAAAAATAAATCAAAGACATACATTTGTTCTTTTCAATGGATGCAGCTTGTAGTGAAATCACCTCAAAAAAAAAAAAAAAAAAGCTGTAGGAGACATGGTCGCAATGTATAATTTGAACATAATAAAGAAAATAAAAAGCAGTAACAGCTGCATTGGTAACGAGATCAATAATTCTTTTTGGGGTAAATAGCAAACCACCTGTAGTTACTATAATGTTAAATTAGCACTGCAGGAATGTAGTTAGAGGAGGAATGAAGAAACAGGAAGCTTTATACGCATATCAACACTAAAACCAAGTAAAACAAAAACATATATCTAAAAACAAATACTGCAAAATAGTTTATTAAAGTAAAAAAAAACGTAAAAATGAATTATAGAACGTTTTTACGTTCGTTTACCTATACAAGATAAAATTTTTTAAAAAGTTTATC
>NC_068987.1:6693793-6694201 GCF_001194135.2 Octopus bimaculoides
ACACGCACGCACACCCGCACACGCACACGCACACACACACGCACACACATACATATGTACGTATATACAAACACACGCACATATACATACGTAATTATATACATGCATACACACACATATACATACATACATACATATACACATGTATCTATATGCATATATATATATATATATATGTATATAATGTATATATATGCATGCATATATGTATATATATATACGTTTGTATACACACACATATATATATATATATTCCCGAGCGTCATACTAATATATACTTTTGTTATTTACACCACCTGTCCTCGTCTGTTGTTATTATTTGTATATTCTCCCATATATATATATATACATACATACATACATACGTGAGTATGTATATATATTTATATATATATATATTTATATATA
>NC_068987.1:6695680-6701286 GCF_001194135.2 Octopus bimaculoides
TATATATATGTATATATATATATATATATATATATATATATATGTATATATGTATATATATATGTATATATATGTATATATATACATGTATATATATGTATATATGTATATATATGTATATATATATATACATATATATATATAAAGCACGCCGAGCTGGTTGAAAACGCTAGCACGCCGGACGAAATGCTTAGCGGTATTTCGTCTGTCTTTACGTTCTGAGTTCAAATTCCGCCGAGGTTGACTTTGCCTTTCATCCTTTCTGGGTCGATAAATTAAGTACCAGTTGCGGACTGGGGTCGATCTAATCGACTGGCCCTCACCCCAAATTTCGGGCCTTGTGCATACTTGTACATCATATGTACATATATGTATACGTGTGTGTTTATGTATTTATGTATGTATGTATGAATTTGTATGAATACTCTCATACATACACATATATATTATACTCAGTATACTCACAGAGAAGGCTGAAAGTGCATGAAGTGAGAAAAACAGAGAGAGAGAGAGAAAGAGAGAGAGAGAGAGAGAGAGAGAGAGAGAGAATGTGTGTGTGAGAGAGAGAGACAACAGCTAAGAAAACGAGAGAGGGAAAACGGGAAAGAGAATGTGAAGAACAGAGGAAGGCTTACATACATGACGTATGTCTATTGATAGAGATTTAATTGGTAGCTTGATATATTACATATACAGAATCTTTCACAGTTACAGGAAAAGTAAATGAGAATTTCATGTTCATGCCCAAGCGCCTAAATGAAGTAAAATATCTACAAAAGAAAATGGAAGGTGGAGCGCGAATTTTGCTGGCCAAAAGTTCTCCACTTGAATAGTTATAAGAATGATGTATTGAAGTAAACATAACGCATGGATAAATGGTTCGCCAAGAATGCGGAATTGTAAAAGTTGGCCAGAACAAATTTGGCTTCCACACACACACACACACACACACACACACACACACACACACACACACACACACACACACACACACACACAGAGATATGTATGTATGTATGTCTGTATATATGTTTGTATGTATGTATGTATGTATGTACGTTTGTATGTACGTATGTATGTTTGTATGTACGTATGTTTGTATACATACATACATACATACATACACACGCAGATATGTACGTATGTATGTATGTATGTATGTATGCACGTATGTATATATGTTTGTATCAATGTATGTATGTTTGTATCCATGTACGAATGTATATATGTATGTAATGAATGTACGTATGTATGCATGAATGTAAAAATGTATGTATGTATGTATATGCGCGTGTGTGTGTGTATGAATGTGTGTATGTATTTATGTATGTATATATATATATATATATATATATATATGAGTATGTGTGTGTACTATATATGTATTTACATATATTTACACCTATATATATATATTTATATATATGTATCTATGCAAATATGTACGTATCTATGTAGCTGTCTATCTACACACACACGCGCACCAACACTCATACACACACACACACACATACACACACACACACACACACACACACACACACACACACACACACACACACACACACACACACACACACACACACACACACACACACTAATATGCCTTTAATTTAGATTAACTCTGCAGTGTCCATCCCCTCGTAAAATTCATTTCTAACACATTAACAGAATCTGTTACCACGATTTCACTCTATTGAACATTACACCAACATCACCCAGGAGCAGTTCATTTAAGCAAAGATACGTTATTACATCTCTTACTATTCCATGATCTAGCTGTTAGTATTAGTATATACAAGGTGTTCTGGATAAATTTGACAGTTTGGTGAGGGGGAACGCAATATCTTAATAAAAGTATTTTTTTAAAATTAAACGATATCAACTAGGTTGTTATTGGGGGAGTTTACTCAGAGTAGCCGCCCTCAGCTTCCACCACGGCCTCGAGACCGCTCCACCACGGCTTCCAGAGCACGACCTCAAGAAGCAGGCGTCCCTAATTGTGTCTCTTGGAAGATCTTCAAACATTGCCTTGATCTTGGATACCAGTTCGGCCTTGGTGTTGCTAGTAGAGCTGTAGGTGTCTTTCTTTTCCTAGCGCTCCACACATAGTAATTCAGGGGATTACAATCAGGGGAATTAAGGGGCCAGAAACTGGGGCTGATGAAGCCGTAGAAATACTCCGACAACCACTTCTGACTCTTTCCGGAGGTATGACAAATAGCCAAATTCTGCTGCCACGCATATGACCTTCCAGCAACAGCCTTCTGCAGCCAGGGCTCGACTACATATTCCAGCAGCTTCTCGTAGTCGTCTGACTTGAGCTTAAGGCCCTGTTCAAAGATGTGAGGCAGCATGGGGTACCCCTCAATGGAGACACATCCAAAACCCATCACAGACTGGGGGGAACTTGGTTCTCACGGTGTCCATGTCACATCTTAATGCCTTTACAGTGTTGACAGAGCGTTGAGCAGCAGCCATGTTGTCGGCATTTCGATACCCGTTGCGGATCATTATGATAAAGGTAACTTTTTTCTGATATTCAAATGGCTTCCAGCTCTCCATGTCAGCGAACTTCTTCTCAACTACAACCTAAATCTTTATGCTCTCCAACGCCGTTGACTGTTCACCAATATACCAAGCAGTTACTGAAAACAAGAGACATAAAATCATCAAATGTAGCCAGAATAGTCCGAATTCATGAAGTCTGTGTCCGAATTTTCATCATGCTTCCAAAGACAAAATCCATTTCTTCTTTCAATTTTTTATCTTTTATCTTTAATCTTTTACTTGTTTCAGTCATTGGACTGCTATCATGTTGGTACTCTAATTTCAAGAGCTTCAAGTGTAAATATACATATATATATATATATATATATATAAAACGAAGAAAATGTTTATTTTTCTTTGTAAGAATCCAAAGCACATTTTTAAAGGAGATCGTATCAGTAAAGCTGCAGTTTAAGTAAACTCATAAATGATAGACAAGTAGATTGCTATAATACAGTAAAACAGCCATTTTAGGATGTAGAACTCTAAAAAGAAATTCCAGCGGACTTTTGAATTGAATCAAAACCAGTGCCAGTTCTATAAAAAAAAAAAGGTTAGGGAAGTTCTCTCGATCGAACTTCGAAGAAGATGAGCTATTGGCGTGTGAAATACCTAAACATTTCACATTTCAGTGTGAAGCTGTTGTGCCAACAAGCTACGTTCGTTGAGATGAAATATGCTACTTTAAGCAATAAAATCAGTTAAAAAGATAAAAAAGAAAGAAAAAATGCACTGTAAATAACATATCAGACCAGTATATTCTGCTGCCAAGAAAATTGCTACATACATGACCCATGTTAAAAACAAAGCTGATAACAACACAAGTTGTTACACGAACACACGAACAAAGAAATCGGAGTGAAAGGATATAAACTTGGAAAAGCCCTCATCATATCAGCCGAAAGTTATACATTGGTACATATTCTGAAGCCTAGAGGAGAACAACGACATTGGCAAAAAGAGGTTTCTCTCCTAGACTTGTGATTGAGACATATTTCAACTGCACAAACCAGAGTGGTTTCCTAAATCCGTGATGAATTAAAGCGATAAAGATGTCTTTAAACCACTACGCAATGATAGAAAATGTCGACGGATCCACAACATTATGCAACGGTAGTTCTCAATCGGGGCCCATTTGACTTCTCTGGTCCATATGACTTCTTTGGCTCTCAACCGGGCTCCATCCGACTTCTCTGTTCCATATAAGATTTGGGAGGAGGGGTCCACATAAGTAAAATAGTAAATAGGGTCCATGAAAAAATTTCGCTTAAGATGTATTTATTGTAAGAGACAGATTTCTTTCTCTGGTGGTTTACATGGTTCACCCTACACAAGTGAATGTGTGATAAATAAAATAAGTATTTTGAAAGAAGTTTCTATAAAACTAGTTTTTAAACATTGAATAGCTATGGGGGTCCACCAAAATGAAATAATAACTAAAGGCCATTGATAAGAAATTTTGAGAACCGCTAGTAGAGAAGTGCCATCATCATCAGCTTTCCTAATACGTCTGCAGGTATTACCTTCCAATGAGAGATGGTATCGTTGTCCAAACTATTTACAATGCAATCCACTGAAAAAAATCGACTTGACTGCCATAATGAATGCACTCAAGAACCAGAATGTGTCCACACCTTTCATAAAAGGCAATATTAGTGGAGTATTCGAATAACAACAACAATCCGGTGCAAGACTTACACACCTGATATTATTCTATGAGTTAGAGAACAGAAGTCATACAGTATTGTAGAGCTTAGCTGATTTTTACGCCTAATATTCGTGTGTTGTGTAAAGTGTAAAGTGTTTTCTGGTGGTTTGTATGCACATTAACGGTTGTCAATGAACTCGAAACGAAGGTCAAATTCATGTATTTGTGTGTTAGTGTACATGCATGTCCACGTGCGTTGGTGCGCCTATATCTATACACACAAACACATACACACTTATGATTATGTACACGCACTGACACACACACACATAAAAATTGCAAAATGCTGTAAGGTATAAACGTGCGAGGGAGAGATTGAAACCTGTAGCGAGGAAGAAGTGAAATAGGGAGGGAGAAATATTAAGTCAGAGACTGAAATAATCATGTGGCAAATTCATCAATTATCGATTTCTGACATTGACACTAGGTCAGAGATTTGGGGGGAATGGAAGAACATCTCTGAATTTGACATTTATTTGATTTTTCTCGACCCTGGAAGGATTTAAGGTATAGCTGATCTCAGTGGGAAATGAACCTACGAGGGCTTATCAAAATAGTGCAACGGATTTTGTCCGAAGCGCTAGTAATTCTGACAGTCGACGGTTCTTTGAGATGCTGAGATACTAAAATATATATAAATACTGATGCGAAAGAAAACGAATAGAAAAAGAAAAAGATAAAAAGGAGAGAAGCCTGACCGGAAAAATAAAGAAATATTTGTGAAAAGGAGAAATACAAAGAACATATACACATAAAAACATGCATACATACACACATAATTGCGCTCACGCACCTGTGAATGCGTACTGCGTGAACGTTTGTGTGTGTATGTGTGTGTAAGTGTGTGTATGTATGCATGTATGTATATACACAATGCACACACACACACACACACACACACACACACACACACACACACACACCTATTCGTGCATCATGTAAAGTCATATTTAACACGTTCGACCACGTTGAGTGACACCGCACGAATATGTTTTCTTCAACACTGCATTGTGCCACTGTGTGTGTGTGTGTGTGTGTGTGTGTGTGTGTGTGTGTGTGTGTGTGTGTGTGTGTGTGTGTGTGTGTGTGTGTGTGTGTGTGTGTGTGTGTGTGTGTGTGTGTCCTCAAACAGACTATAAGATGCGTATTATAAATATATAGTTATATGTAGGGAGAGAGAGAGAGATAGAGAGACAGAGAGAAAGATAGGGAGGGAGAGAGAGGGACAGAGGGAGAAGTGATATAAACCAGAAATATAAACAGGAAATGATGTATAGATGATAGAGAGAGGGGGGAGGGAGCGAGAGAGAATGATATATAAATGAAGAGAAAGAGAGAGAGAGAGAGA
>NC_068987.1:6707251-6718261 GCF_001194135.2 Octopus bimaculoides
CCTCTCTCTCTCCCCCTCTCTCTCTCCCTCCCCCTCTCTCTTTCCCTCCCTCAACAAAACAAAAAAGAAGAGAACATGGCATTGATTTTTATCCATAGTGAGGCGGCTTTGATTTGAATAATTCCAAGCCGCCTCTTATATTTTCGCTTCTCCAAGAAGCAGCAGTTCGATAAAATAAATACCAGTAATATCCTACAACCGACTTACTACATCACAGTCATATCATAATGACTATTTGTTTAGCTCAATAAACAAAACATGTTTCCTCTCATATGTCTAACTGTCTCTCCATCTCTCCAAAATATGTGTTTGCATGTCCTGTTTCTCACAATGTCACGGTCTATATATCTACTTTCCGTACTCTACACTGTTTAATTCGTCCATCGTTTGCTCTTTCTCCTTCTGTTCCTGTATATGTCCGTTCCTCATCACTTCATTTCTCTCTCACTCCCTCTCTTTGTTTCTCTCTGACTTCTCCTTCTCCTCACTCCCTCTCTCACTCTCTTCCCCCATCCATTCTGTCTCTGTTTCTCCAACTGATTTTTCAATGTATTTATATTTTCCTGTTTGTGACTGTTCTATCTATCTATCTATCTATCTATCTATCTATCTATCTATATATCTATCTATCTATCTATCAATCTACCACCTCTCTCTCTATCCATCTACCCTCTCTCAATCCATCTATTCTCTCTCTCTCTCTCTCTCTCTGTCGCTTCTCTGTCTCCCCTACTTTGTCTCTTCTTTTCCTCTTCTTTCTCCTGTCTCCCTCTATTTTCTTTCTCTCTTTCCCTC
Source organism: Octopus bimaculoides (assembly GCF_001194135.2). Taxonomy (NCBI): domain Eukaryota; kingdom Metazoa; phylum Mollusca; class Cephalopoda; order Octopoda; family Octopodidae; genus Octopus; species Octopus bimaculoides. Next base: position 6,708,047 of record NC_068987.1, read on the forward strand.
TTTCTCTCTTTCTCTCCAATGTCTTATTCTCTATCCCCATATCACTGTCTATCTATTTGCCTTCGCATGTCTACATTTCATTATATCAGTTTATTTTTTTGTTCAAACTCCCCGTTGAATATATATATATATATATACACACATAATAACAAACAATCTATAAATAGACAAGTCGTATAAATAAATTAAAAACATAAACAGGAGTATACATCTTCGATGTAAGATTAGCTACTGTGTGTCTGTTTTATCCAAATATTGCAGACGATAGAAATCACGAACAATTCCTGGTAGAGATAAACCATTCTATAAACAGTTGATCTTTTTTGCCTATTGTGTATATTATAATATCTATTTCGTTGGGTATTTGTATTGTATATTTGCTACGCTGCTTTTCAACGGAGTCCCCCCACCTCTCTTTTTCTTTCTTTCTTTCCTTCTTTCTTTCTTTCTTTCTTTCTTTTTCTCCCTCTCTTTCTTTCTTTCTTTTTCTCCTTCTCTTTCTTTCTTTTCTCCCTCTCTTTCTTTCTTTCTTTCTTTCTTTCTTTCTTTCTTTTTCTCTCTTTCTTTCTTTCTTTCTTTCTTTCTTTCTTTCTTTCTTTCTTTCTTTCTTTCTTTCTTTCTCTCTCTCACACACACACACACACTCTCTCTCTCTGATTTGCACACATACACGCACGTATATGGATCTTCGTCCGTTTCGACGATGAATATCCAGTTGCCGGGTGAACTGAATAATCTACTAGCTGAATTTGAGTCGCTGAGTAGTCATGTGTATCTTTAACGTAATCTTTTGGTTATTAGAATCAGTACGACACAGTGCGACAAGACCCACATTTTGAATTACTGGTACAATCCATTCGACAGGCTTCTGCACAGTTTCAGGTCTATCCAATTTCACTCGGAAGTCTTGAGTAGATTCAAAGCTAATATAAAAGACATTTATTCAAAATGCTTCACAGTGAGATCGAAGCTGGGACCCGGCGATCACAAGGCGAACTTTTTAGTTTTTAGACATTCGGCCACGCCATGATGATTAATCACACACACACACACACACACACACACACACACACACACACACACACAGAGGGTAAAATGTGAGTGGTCAATCGCAAAACGAAACTTAAGTTGCAAATCAATTTTGTCTTTAACTTAAGAAATAAATGTATTATATTTTTTTGCTGTTATTAACAGGTACAGAATTCTTTGTATAATTTTGTGTTTTGTCTATCGCTTAAAAAAAAAAATAATACCTACAACAGACCAAAACAGCAACTCACGTATATACAAAACGCAGCATAAAACAACACAATTAAATCATTTACAATGAGATATCTGCTTTACCGAATTCCAATATTATTTTAAGTTTCTCACATAAATAACACATCAACAAATATATTTATTTATAATAAAAACATACATATTCTATAAGATTGTGTCTAGGAAAAATAAAAACGAAAAAGAAAAAAAAAAATTCTCGTGAACGCGAGATTTTATATTATTTGCTTCGTTGAAATATTGCAGACGACAGAAAAATGTAAAACTTCATATGAAAGATAAAACTTTCGGTAAGCACATTATATACGGTTCCATATCGAATATTATTAGTAGAATAGTATATTTGGTGAATATTATATTCTATTCGGACACATGGTTACTTGTTTTTGTTTCTTTTAATATTTAAGCCTCTTATGTATGTATGTATGTATGTATGTATGTGTGTGTGTGTATGTATGTATGTATGTATGTATGTATATATGTGTGTGTGTGTGTATGTATGTATGTACGTATGTATGTACGTATGTATGTATGTATGTATGTATGTGTGTGTATGTATGTATGTATGTATGTATGTATATGTGTGTAAGTATGTCATTGTTCAGATGCATATGTGTGTGTATGCATATATGTGTGTGTGTATTTGTATGTGTGTGTGTGTGTGTGTGTGTGTGTTTACTTTTACTTACGAAAATCTCTATGTTAGCTTCTCAACGTATTCAAGATAGTTGATCGGGTTTTCTCCTATAAAAATATTGATTTGAAAAGGAAAGAAATAATAAATCGAAAGAAATACAAAACGAAAACGTTTGTATTGATTTATCGAAACATTACTTTTACTTTTTCAACTTTTATCAATCGTTTCCCACTACTTAGATGCTTCATGGTTTTGATTTGAAAATCCTGCCATGGTTTCGATAAAAGAATACATGTAATATGTTAAAATCGATTTACTCGACTATTCTATTGTTCATGTCGAAAAATGGCCTTAGACTCTGCAAAGAAACGTTAATTTCTCTCTCTCTCTCTCCCTCTCATTCTGCCTGTCTGTCTGTCTGTCTGTCTGATAGTCTTTCTGCGGATGCTGTTTTCCGTAATCTTTTAATCGAAGTCTGTCTATATTTCTTTGTTCCTTCTGTGTATCAATACATAAATCATTCATTATAATACAGCCTTCCTCTTTCTGTGATATTTGGCCTTTTTTTTCTTATATGTCACATATCTCTTTCTCTTTCTTTTTACGCGTACGCGCGCCAGCGCACTCGCACATATGCACACACTACAACACAGAGAAAGACATGCGCACACGCGCACACATACTCCCCACCCCTCTGTCGTTTTCTCTACCTCTCTGTGTATCAGTATGCTTATATTATGCGTGTGCGTATGTGTGTGTGTGTATAATTATGCATACATGCATATATAAACAGCTTTATATTCATATATATACAAAAACATACACATATCTATCTATCTATCTATCTATCTATCTATCTATCTATCTATCTCTCTGCCTATCTAACTACTTACACGTACACGCTTATACATATAATTGTGTGAGTTTAATTTGTCTTTTTATCTCCCTATGTCTGCACATTGAGTTTTCTATCTATCTATTTCTAAATCTGTGCGCTTATTTGTATCTATACTTTTCCGTTCCTCCTTCTCTCTTTCTTATATTCGGTTCTGTGTATGTACCACCAGTTCCTCTTTCTTCTTTTCATCTCCTTTCTATTATTTATTCCATCTTGCACACACAAGTTTTCTTTTTCTCCTCTTCTTTATTCATTCTATCTATTTCTCTTCCTCTATGTCTTTCCTCTCATTCACTCTGCCATTTTCCTATCTACCGCCCACACTCTATAATGCTTTCGTGTATAATTTGTTCCTTCCCTTTTGTCTCCTAATTTCAGTCCTTTCTTTTTTTAACTCTCTACTCTTTCGAACCATCTACTTTGTTTCTTTGCCCATTGTTACCCATTGTCACTTTTTCCCTCTTCCTCACTCATATTTGTCTTTTCCAGCCATTCCTGCTGAGACACCTCTGTTTATATTCCTTCGTGTTTGTTTTCCGTTTAAACTATATCATTTAATCTACATCAATAATTCTCAGCCGGGGTCCATATGACCCTGGGTGGGGGTGTCCCCATAAGATTTTGTTGTTAAAGTTTACGTACAATAAAATTGGTTATATTTCAACAATACACAAAACACTTTAACAATTTAAAAAAATTCAATTTCTAATAATATCTAATTACAAAAATATAATAGGATCTTTTTAAACATGGATCAACAGTAGAATAAAACAGGAATCGAAGGGGTCCATTGGCAAAAAAATTTTTTAAAAAATGGTTGAGAACCACCGTTCTATATCATCTCGGATGCTACCCTTTCTTTCTCAACCACCACATTTTCTTTTGTATTGGTTTAGCGTTCTCTGTTCCCACTACAGCGTCATTCGGCTTCCCTCTTATAAATTCATTTGTTGCTCTTGTCTCTCTCTTGGCTAAATCTCCCCACCTCTCTCTCCCCCTATTATAGTGAGTGTACTATATTCTATTTCATCTCTTTGTCTACTCTTTCTAATGTTTCTTTTCCAGTTCTTTTTCTATACATTTTTCTAACTCCGTCATTACTCATTACCTATCCCACATGCTGGCGATTTGATTTTTCGCCTGGAATATTTCTGAGTATTTGTATTTATCTTTTAAATCTGTATACCTCCACCTCTTCTCCTTTTCATGTCTACATACTGTCACCTTGAATGTCTCTCTACACTAAACATTTGTTGTTTTTGTAGTTATTTTTAATCACACTTAACACTTATCACAAAAGAAACCCAGATTTCCGTCACCATTCATTTTTTTATTTTTCATTTTACTTCAGCATATTAACAAAGGCACAAATTAAAAGAAGGGAAAGCAGGATATTAATATTAACATTAATTAGCTAACTAGAGAGGAAATCAACGAGTGATTTACTGTATCGAAAGATATAGATCAGATACATTTAAGTCCTGCTAAATCATTACGCATATAGCAACTTTTTCTCTACCACTCGAATATTCCCGCCAACAACGTTAACGCTAACCCCACGAACACCACCATTATCGTAACTTACGCCTTTACCTTTGTTGTAATAATCATCGTTATCACTATATTACCGCCACTGTTGTTATATTCACCATTGTCATCCTCTTTATCATTACCATTGTCTTAATTATTAGCTCTGTATTCATCGCCAGTGTTACTACTGTCATAGCCGTCATAATTATCCCTATATTTATCATAATATACTCACTATCAATTCTTTTTTGCTTATGATAATGGTTTAGTTTTGCTGCAACTATTCTATCCTGTTTTCCGTCGCGGCGATGGATACGGAGATTGTGTTGATACTGGTGGTACTGACGATGACGACGATGATGACAGTGATGTTTTTACTCTCTGCATAGCAGTAGTACCAGGAACAACTAAAAACAGAAAAATAACAAAACAAAGAAAAAAGGGAAACACGAACAGTAAATTCCAATGTTGAGCACAACGGTTGCTACTATAACACTTGATATCAACATTATCGTAACGAATCTACTGTGCCGTTATTCTGATCATAAATATAATCTCAATCTGTGGTGCAGTTTTAGTTACTAATAGCCGTCATTAATTGCTTTAATTCATCCTACACCCTACTTCACCCTACCATCTAATTACTACTACTACTACTGCTACTACTACTTTCTAACATGCACAATATCCGATCGGTAGTTTATTTTAACCGCAATAAGGCGATGTTAACATCGGCGGGACTCGAACTCGATATATATAAAGGACTGGAGCAAAAACTGCATGGCATTTTGACCGACGCTGTAACGATTCTGCTAACCCACCATTCCTCCACCTAATAATTTTCTAATTTAGATACAAGGCCAACAGTTTTGAGAGACGCGGGTTAGCCGAATACACTAACGCCAGCATTTGACTAGTACGGCTCAGGCGGGTTGAAAAGCAAAGTTGTCTTGGCGAGTTTTTAACTCAGAGGGTAAATAGCCTGGCATTTCGTCAGATGTTTTAACAATTTTGTCAGTCCACCATCTCCATCTAACATCAAAGTTACTAGGCCAAAAATGTGAGGGTAGGAGGTCATTTGTTAGAATTGACAGGCCTCACCAGAATGATGAAACGCAAAGTTGCCCTTTTGAACTCAGGGCTTAAATATTTGTAACTAAATATTAAAAGGCATTTTGTCAGATGTAACAGTTCTATCAATTCATCATAGGCCTTAATCTATAAATTTGAGGTAAGGTAATATATGGTCGTACAATGAATCCAATAAGATTAATTTCAAATTTTGGCTCAAGGCCATCAAGTTTGGGGGAGGGGTAAGTCGTTTGCATTAATACTAGTGCTCAACTGGTACTTATTTTATCGACTCCGAAAGGATGAAAGACAAAGTCGACTTGAACTCAGAATGTAAAGACGGACGAAATGCCGCCAAGTATTTCAACCGAAGGGCTAACGATTCTGCTAGCCCAACGCCCCAGTGAATCCAGTAATATCAACAACTCTGATAGCTTATAGCAGAGGCACACGACCACTGATCTCTGCTGTAGGGAAGAGTAATATAATCCAGTCACACTTATTTTGTGTGACGCTCAGAAGAATGACCGGCGAAGTCAATCACGGCTGCATATCTCTTTCTGTTGCTGCTGCACCCCTCCTAATACGTGTTTATAGAACACCTTTATACTTTTACAATTGAGATTGCGGATATCAATTCTACTTTTAACAATTTTCTTTTGTAAATGAAGGGGAAATAGGATGTAGTAATGTTTATCGTTATCTCAAATGAAGTCAAACAGAGACTGAAATCCGGTCATAAACACGCCTCACCGGGAGTTTGCTTTCTGATTTTACCGCTTTTTTTGTTTTGCTTTTTTACGAAAGATATTATTTCTCGCATTAGTACAAGGTCACACATTTGTAGGGCAGATGTGCAACTGAGTGAATTTGCCCTGATTCATATCAACTTCGAATTTTAGAGACACTACGCTCCACTAGAATTCGATCCCAGAACCTTGAAGGATGGCATTGAATACTGTAACGTGTTCAGTCTGACAGTATTCTTGCTTGTGTTGATTACAATACAACCCTCTATAACACATAGCTACTACTACTGCTACAACAACAACAACAACAACAACAACTACTACTACTGCTGCTGCTGCTGCTGCTGCTGATGATGATGACGATGATAATGATTGTGGTGGTGATGATGGCGATGATGCTGTTACTGATGCTTTTATAACGGTGGTTAATAACTTAGAATTAGTAATTACTACTAATTGTAGAAGCTTTAACTGGTACAATAGTGAAAGCAGTCGTCGTTACTGTGGATGATATCGTAGTAAGTTGTATTAGCTGCAGCAACTGCAGCCTAACTACTACTACTACTACTACTACTACTACTACTACTACTACTACTACTACTACTACTACTACTACTACTACTACTACTAAATATATGCCCAATTCGATGATTATTGTTTCCGTATTAAAGGAAGGAATGTAACCCAATTTTATTAATCAGAGAAGGTACCATATTGTCTGTAGCGATAATGTAGTACAAGCAGAGTTATGTAATCATAACACGCATTTATATTCTGTATTGCTATATTCAACAGTGTAGCTTCCAGAGTTAGAGCGACAGTCATGTGCACTGTGTGTCTGTGTGCACGTGTAATAGCGTGCACGTTGGCAAGCGCACTGTGAGAGTGCATCGTGCATTTGTGTGTAGGTGTTTCTTTATGCATGCGTATTTGCGTATATTCATTGTTGTAAGCTTGGGATGTAACTTAACAGAAACTTTCAACCTCTGTATTTTTATTGAGAACGGGTTTCCTTTATAATCTCCGCCCATTTTCCTAAACTGTATGGTTTGTTTACAACTCAAAAGAAAGTTCTCTGAAGAAGATACGAGTTATGTCGATTGAATCATTCTCGCTATTATCCTGGTGCTTATTTACTCGCGGTAGGAGAATGATAAGGCAAGGTCGAATGATAAGGCAAAGTCGAACTCAGAACATTTACAGCATCTGGGTTAGCAAACGACCATTCTTAGCTCTCCTTTCATATTAATATTTTATCGGCACGGAACAAAATATTTTTAAAGGACAATAAACGGGAAGTTGTCATTACCTTGGTTTTCTCAAGGGCGAAGAAATTGATATGAAAATACTACAGATAAACGAAACTGTTTCGATGTATCATAAATGTGGACCCCATTGCCCCCACCCCCAAGTCACCCTGACCGCATTATTATTTATTTCTAACATAGGTACAAGTCAATAATTTTGGGGTCTCCCATCAATTATATTAATATCAGAACAAGACCTATGAATTGAGACTCAGCGTGAGCGTATAACATGTGACAAGTTGTTATAAATTTTTTTTGTCTGTATCGATTCAGTCACCTGCTCTGCTCTATAATTACATTTTAATATTTGACATAGAGTCACAGAATTTTTAAAAGTATAATGACGATTAAATTTATATCAAGCGCATGTACAACGGTGTGTTTCAGAGGTACGCTTCCTCCCTTCCACATAGTTTCGGATTCACTCCCAACCGCGTGGCGCCTCCAGCAAGTGTCTTTTACGTATAGCTCCGGACCGACCAAAACCTTGTGGGAGCAAGCTGATAGTCAGAAAATTGTGCAGAAGCCCTTTGTATATGAATATATTTTACATATATTTACGCGCGCACACGCGCACACACACGTGTGTATGTATACATACACATATATATGCACACATATATCTGTAAATATATATACATGAGCGTGTGTATATATATATATATATATATATATATATATATATATATATATATACATACACACGTATGATGCTGGTATTTCATTTTATTAACCGCGGAAGGATGAAAGTCAAAGATTACCTTGATGGAATCTGAACTCAGAACGTAAAGCGTCGCAACAAGTATAGCCGGGCCTTTTGTCCATCGGGGTAAAGACTCTGCTAATTCACCGCCCACCCAATGACTTAATCATTATTTCTAACAGAGGCACAAGGCTAGGAAGTTGTTGGGAAGAGGTTAGTCATTTAAATCGATCATGCAATTGACTGCTGCTTTACTTTCATCGACCAAAGAAAGATGAAAGGCAAAATATCTCAACTCACGCAGCACTTACTCTACGCGATTAACATCCAGTAAAATAACACAACACACGTTCCTACATAACCGATAACTAACACTAACTAATGCGACTCTCGTTCTACACATTTGCAATCCATTAATGCTACGCAAATCACTCCCATTTATTCTACACAATTACCGCCCGGCACTGAATGACACTAAATACCACCAATCACACAGCGTTTACGAGATATAATCCTTACCCAATAAAATGACACAACACACATTGAACATTCGTTATACAACAGAAGACTCATTAAAATAGTACAAGATACAAGAAATCGAACTCAACAACAAGGGAAAATTAGTATTCAAACATGGGTCTACATTCCCAAATGACAATGCTATACTTAATAACCCGAAGCTGCACTTAATTTGCAATAGAAACTCATATAAAAATGTTGAAATGAAAATAATAAAAATTGCTTCTGTTCTAGGTACATGACCAGCAATTTTAGAATGAGGGAATTTATCGTTTAAATCAACCCCAGTCCGTGACTGGTACTTCATTTCATCAACCACAAAAGAATAGAAAGCAAAGTTGAACATAGCGAGATTTGAACTCAGAATCTAAATGACGAGAAGAAATACCATAAGACATTTCTTAAAACGCTCTAATGATACAACCGTCTAGCCACTTTCGATGGTTTCTAATTTGAACAGAAGGTCAGGCGGCGAACTGGTAGAATCCTTTGCACGCCAGACAAAATGCCTAGCGGCGTTTCGTCCGTCTTTACGATCTGAGTTCATTAGAGTCGATTGTACCTTTCATCCTTTTGGGGTCGATACGATATGTACCAGTTGAGCACTGGAGTCGATGTAATCGATTAATCCCTCTCCTAATCTCACTGGCCTTGTGCCAAAATTTCAAATCAATTTAAGCAGAAGGTTAGTAATTTCATGAAAAGGGCGGTAGTCGACTGGCGTTACATTTTATCGACCCCACCAGAGGGATGAAAGTTGACATCGACGTGATTTGAACTCAAATGGCAAAAAACCGAAACCGAATTAGACAAAGCAATTTTTCCGATGCTTAAACGATCTTGACTGGCTGCCAAATACTAAAATTATTATTATTATTTTTATTTATTTATAATAATAATAATAATAATAATAATAATAATAATAATAATAATAATAATAATTTTAACACATAACATATAATCTATGTGGTACTTACGCAAAAGACAAAGTATATCAACTAATGCGGTGTTCCAGCATGGCCGCAGTCAAATGACTGAAATAAGTAAAAGAATAAAAGAATATTTTATCGAGGAAGAATACTACCGACTATGACTTAAGTTGCTTATATAATAAATTTCGAAGGTGTTGAGCTGGCAGAATCGTTAGCACGCCGGGTGAAATGCTTAGCGGTATTTCGTCTGGGGCTACGTTCTAAGTTCAAATTCCGCTGAGGTCGACTTTGCCTTTCATCCTTTCAGAATCGATAAATTAAGCACCAGTTATAATACAACTCGCAGCGATTTGCATTCTGTGACTCGGCATTTCTCATGGAGCGCAGGTTACTCCCGAACTATAAGACACCACCTTTGAAATCGAACGCTGTCAAGGTTTCACTTATTGTCGATGTCTGATCAATTAGGCACGTATTATGTGCACATGAGTCTTTTGTTTGACTAATTGCCGTTTGTCATTAACGCTATACTTACAAATACATATATATGCATTTATACATGCATACATACATACATACTAGTAAATCGTG
>NC_068987.1:6718271-6719144 GCF_001194135.2 Octopus bimaculoides
CATGCATACATACATACATACTAGTAAATCGTGTCAATGTGTCTGTGTGAATACACACTCACATACACACACATGCATGCATACATAAGATATAAATATATATATGTGTATGTGTATGTGTTAGTCTGTTTGTGTGTGTGTGAGTCTGTATTCACACAGACACATGTATATGTATTACTAAATAGCAGCTGCAACATTCGTAAAATAACCTTTTTCAGCGCTTGGAAACCTCTATTGAAGTAGATGATGCCTTCACTTATCTAGACAACGTAAACGGATATGGGGAAGGGTGCTCTGAAAAGTATTAATCACAGTAAGAACAGGATAGAAAAAGTTCACGCAACAATTATCTTTACTAGCAGAAAGAAATTCTCTCTCTTTGAGCAAGGGGTTTATTTTACGTTGCTTGTGTGCGAAGTGCGATACGGTATGATAGTGAGACGTGGGCATTGAAAGCAGAGAATGTGCTAAGACTAGATAGAAATGAAGCAAGTATACTCCACTGTATACCATTATATGAATGACGTGGTATAGATTAGCTAATAAATAAACTGGTACTAGAGGAATCTGTTGTAGTATGCAAGAAAGAAGTTAGCGTTGGCGTGGAGATGTAATGCATATGGATGATAATGGATGGGTAACGTAATAATAAGAGATCTAAGTGGAAGGAGAGCACAAACGGCGAAGGCTGATCTTAGTATATCTTGTAGCTAACGAAAGGGATGTCAAAGGAAAGCCAGATAGTGAGACGAAGGAATCTATCCAATCAATACAAGCATGAAAAAGAGGCCGGAAAAATATTGATGATCGTGTTACACACACACACACACACACACACACACACACACACACACACACACACACACACACACA
>NC_068987.1:6719277-6720239 GCF_001194135.2 Octopus bimaculoides
TATATATATATATATATATATATATATATTATTTGTTTCAGTCACACACACGCACACACGCACAAATGTATATATATATATATATATATATATATATATACACACACATATATATTCGAGGTACAGTACACGGTTTGAGAACTTTTAGTAGAGAGAGTTATACCTGTTCCGGATTATTCTAATTTTAGTATATCACTACTTTACATGACCTGTCTACTTTTGTTACTCCAGATTGAAGGAGATGACAGTAGCAACTCTTTGATCACACCCTGCTCAACACTGCTGTCCACATCTGACCTGTTTGTATAATGCTATTGGGAGGTGAAGACAATTTAGAAACTCGCTATGCAATAAAGTTTGACACTAAACTGGGCAAAATTGCAACAGAAACTGAAATACACTAGACTGTTTATAGATTTGAATTTTAGATTTGAATTCTCGCCGGGACAAGAGGCCAGCCAAAGCAAGTCCACCAAGAAGCTCATAATGATCCTGTTTTCAACAGCAAGGACATCATTTGAATCCACTGGACTCCCTTTAACCAGATTCTCAACAAAGAGTACTTTGTGGAACTTCTGAGGGAGGTCAGCAAGAACTTTGTCGCAAAAGTTCAGAGTACCAGAATGAGGACAATGCATTAGTTTACAATTCCACCCTGGGAACCGACTGCGTCACAGAGATGGGTGTCAAAACTGTCTATACCCGCCTTAAAATCCAGGCCTTGTTGCTTGTGACTTTTACTTGTTTTCCAACCTGGAGGTGAAGATGAAGGAGTTTGGATATCTTCACTTTAGAGGACTTCCATAGATGGAACATTAAATTCGGAAGATCCTACTTTGAAAAAGATTAATTTCGTACTTTGAAATTAACAAATGATTCTCCTGAAAAAGAGTCCAAACTTCCGTAATTCGCCTTGTGAATATATATACACACACACACACTATATATATATATATATATAT
>NC_068987.1:6725283-6726116 GCF_001194135.2 Octopus bimaculoides
TCTTCTCTTGGAAGAGCCCTGCTTCTCACATGGACAACTGTATGTTGGCTGCTCAAGAGTGGGCAGCAACAAAAAACCTATTTGTATATGCTCCACAAGGGAAAACAAGGAACATAGTTTACAATGAGGTGTTATAATCACAACAGCAAGAAAGTATGTACATGATCACCTTCTTTTACGAAACTTCATTGACTTTCATATATTTATATTGATATACATATATATACGTGTGTTTGGGTGCGTGTGTGTATATACATCTCTATATATAAAGATGATGCGTAGTCTAGACGGCGTTTTTAGATTTCATTATTCTCTTTAACCCGGGCAACGCCGGGTATTTCTGCTAGTTATTAATAATTCTCAGTGTAAAATTTTTAGGACATTTATAAAGAGATGCCTTGCTCACCCAACCTCACTAATTAAAAATCTTGTAGGTGAATCTCGAACATATGATCTTGTCAAGAGTTATTTGATAGAGCTTCCCTTGTCAACACAACACCCTAGAGGGGAGCTGATTCAAGTAGTAGAGTGGTCAGAAACTCGACCCGGATTCCCAATAAGAAAACGACATCGTAAAATCATATGATTTGCACATCTCTTTCTCATTGAAAGTCATTCACAACAGGGAAAGCAGATCCAACCGGACAAATCTGATTACTGATGCTTCAAGTGGATGCGAGAAACAGTTAGTAATATCATGTTAATCTATCTATCTATCTATCTATCTATCTATCTATCTATCTATCTATCTATCTATCTATCTATCTGTCTGTCTGTCTGTCTGTCTGTCTGTCTGTCTGTCTGTCTGTCTGTCTGTCTGTCTGTCTGTCTGT
>NC_068987.1:6726586-6730801 GCF_001194135.2 Octopus bimaculoides
TATATATATATATATATATATATATATATATATATATATATATATATGTTCATTTATATATGTATATATTTCATTTATATATGTATATATTTCATTTATATATGTATATATGTGTGTGTGTGGTTTTAGAAAATATGATTTCTACACAAATGTAAGAGAATAAAAATGATTACAATTTAATTAGGTTAGTGTATTTAAACTAATATAATTGATATAAACAAACACACGCATTGTAGCACAACAGTCACAATATCATAAAATGTAAAATAAGTAAATTGAAAAAATAGAAAACAAAATAAAAAGGGACAAGAAAAAACGAAGTTACAACAAAACCGAGTCTATACCAGTGGAAACCTGCTGTTGACAGAATATACATGTGCCGTATATAGACAAAGAACAAACGTAAGATGAAATTTATTTCTAAAAAACACATCACATAGTTAACAAGGAGAAATTGTATAAGTGGCAAACCTAAGAAATTATTTTTCTATAAATAAGGAAGTCATATATTATAAATACTGAAAATGACCCGAACCCCATACTAAAAGTAAAACATCTGAAGCAGCAAATAAATAAAAAATACCATCTGTACAATGTGGCACTCATTTCGATGTAATAAATCTGAATCGCCCAGAGCTCTGTGTCTGAGCAAGAAAACAGTGTAGCACATATAAAATGATTTCTAATTTAGGTTCAAGGCGAGTAATTTAGTGGAAGAGGAACAGTCGATTATATTATTTGGTCACTATTCTATCGATCCCAAAATGTTGAAATCTGTATCAGCTTGGTTAGAATTAATATGAAGCGTTTCTTTGGATAGCTCAGATGGGAGATATGTAGTAGTTGGAGTTACTTCTTAACGGAATTATAATTTGGTCAAGCGGTTCATTAGAAGGTTCATTAGTTATGAGTGCAAGCATGATAGAAAGATTAGGAAGTTCGCTTTGCAATAATATGGTCCCAGTTTTGTTAAATACCGTCCAACTTTCTGTAAGGTTTTGACCATATAAGAGCAAAGTTAATAATGCTAACCATGGCAGGTGCCATTCTCTTCACCTATGCCATTATCTGAAACTATGTTCATCGCGTTCCTCCAAGATAAGAATTAACTTTATGGCAAAATACATACATCACAAAATATATTTTTTAAATGAGATTGTAATATATGAATACATTTGGTATAAATATAAAAGTAGAGCGACAGCAAATTATTTGATTCACCGTTTTAATTTTTTTTCCCAATTTCTCAGGCTATGAATGATCTAACTGTTTCAGACATTGGGAGCGTGACATTTGTCACGCTCCTGATAAAGACCTATTAGTAGCATTATTCCTTTGTCTTTCTTCCACTAATGATTATTCCTCTTTCAGTTCCTTTTATCTTATTATGAAGAATATTAAATTTGAAATCACGTTTTCACGTACTACATCATGAAATAAGTTTTATTCTTATGTTAGTGGTTATAATTCCACTCTATATGCCCATTAAAAACACCTTTTATTTTTATCATTTCGATGTGAATCTAGATTTCGCCATATTAAAGCGCAGATTTTATTATTTAATTACTGATTGGCAAATATACCTGGCAACTTGAAAACAAAGCGCACCTTCGGCATACTAGAAAGTCATTTCCAATGTAATATTTTTCCAGTATTCATCAGAAAGTGGAGGCGGACGAAATGCCGCTAAGCATTTTGCCTGGAGTTCTAACGACCCTGCCAGCTCCCCGCCTTATCATTAATATTAACATTTTAACAACATTGATATTATTAAAATAGAGCAAAATTCATCAAAATTATTATAGATATTGTTATAGGAATATCTTTCTACTGTACTGTCCAACTTAAAGATTGCACCGTCTCAACATCTAATTCGTATTCTAACTCACGTTCTCACATAATTATGTGATCTTGATCTCCTTCGGAGCATCATGTGGGGGGCGGGGATCAGTTTGTCTGTGATTGTGATTTTGCACCTATGTGTTTTTCTGTGTGCTTCTGGGAATTGTGTGCTCGCACGTACATACAATTTATAATGTGTCCATAACTGAATACTTTTCTGTGGTATTTGCAGCAAACTTCATATGCATGTATGGTAATTCTATGAGATTCGATATCTTCACAACGTTTAATAACAGGAATGTCAACAGTGGGCAGGTGATATTTGCATTGAAGGTTTAAGGTTGATCTTGATATTATCTTATCAGCAAACGGTTGATTGTAAAGGGATAGCTGTATCCCTTTTTTCTCAACTGAAAACCGTTATCGTTCGCTTTCAGGAAGGAGTAAGTTCAGTATTTCCAGAACGATGACCTTCCCTTTTGTTGTTAACCTCCCCCTTACTATCACTATTATCATCACTACAAGTATCTTTCCTATCAGCAACGTCATAAACAGAACAACAGCCGATACTAACCTCCAACAAACTATCACCTGAATCTTGTACTGTCTAAACTGTTAATTACACCAGAAGATAATGTTATACCGCCTTTATTTTCTTCAACATCACCAGTGATCATCAACATGGATGAAAGGAGCAGAAAGTTACGAAATACGCTCCGTAATTAAAATCAGCAGTGAATATTAAATATAACGAAAATTGCTGTCACTGATTCTTAGTATCCTTTCTACTATAGGCACAAGGTCTGAGAGATTTGAAGGATGGGGATAGTCGATTACTAGTACCTATTTTTCGAATAGCACCTATTTTATCGATCTCGAAGGGACGAAAAGTAAAGTCGGCCTTGGCGGAATTCGAACTCAGAATGTATAGACGGATGAAGTGCCGTTAAGCATTTTGATAACGACACTACCAGCTCGCTGTTTTACCGATCAACTGCGTATCAACTGCGCTTTCATACCCTCTTGCTACTTATTTTATGGACTTTAGCAGGATAAAACGTCGGTGGACCTAAATGCACAAAGCCGAAACTTACGAGGGGGTGCTGAAAAGTTCCTGGCTTAAAGGGTGCTGCGAAAGGCCTCGTTGGTGGCCCCAACCTTCCAAGTTCTTTTATAGGGTTTAGAAAATCTGAAGGACGGCTACAATAAGTGTGTGAATCTGAGAGGGGAATATGATGAATAAAATCATAATTAACTGATCCTCTAGAGTTTCCTTTTACCCTAAGGCAGGAACTTTTCAGCACCCCTTCGTAATATTACGTATGGTACTCTAAGTTTTTATCATTCTACCACCACGTCACTTTCAACATTCCCATTCATCTTTCTTACTTCCGTTCTGTCACACGCAATATTCACCCACATGTTCTTGTTCAATATATTTCGTTTTCGCTTACTCTTTCTTTACCATTATAAATCCCATCCTTCAAAACATTTTAAGCATTCTTTTTAACTCATTCGATCATGCAGACCCAGTGAATCAATCTTTATATCTCCCATACACATACCTTATTCATGTCTGCTTACGTACACTAAAGACATTAAAAACAAATGCATACATACCCAGTTCTCTTCAATATTTCTCTAATTCGTATTATTTTCCAGCCCTGCTTTTAACTGTCTCTCATTCGTTAATTCTCTTTTCAAGTAAGACTACATATACACGCACATTGATACGCACAAACACACAGATATACGCACACACACGCTGGCACGCGGAAATAGTAACCAGCTGATGTAAGAGGAGTAGAAATTATAAATAGAATATCATAAACTGCGTGGCTAACTTACTTATATACAAGGAATTTCCTACTTTTATCGGTACTTTATTTTCCCCATTTACTTCAATATACATTTACTAACAGTAAAATGACAAAACGAGTGAACAATAGTTAACTTTGTGGTACAACTAGAAAACAGATCATATTAAGGAAAAAAAAAAAAACCAAGATTGTTTAAATTAGCGTCTATATAAAATATAATCAAAGATATTAGTAAACATATATACTCACTTGAATATAAATGCTCTTGTGTGTGTATATATATATATATGAAAAGTGTCAATTTTCCCTTTCATAATAGAATTAAGAACATCAAAATAGCAATTTGTGGCGTTAGCATGTGACTTGATTTGAGACTGTGTAATAAAAATGAAGGAAGTACATCACGGAAGAGACATTTTAGCCATTTATGAGCATGCACAAACTGATATATTGACATTTGTTTACTTCTTGAAATGTCAAAATTTTCGTCACAGTTCTGTGACCTGTGCGTTGGAAATATTTAACAGCAAGTTACACTTCCATTGAGTCATTT
>NC_068987.1:6730905-6731329 GCF_001194135.2 Octopus bimaculoides
ACACACACACACACACACACACACACACACACACACACAGAGTGCTATTATTGTAAATGAATAACATATGTCAAGATAATTCAAAAGCACATTAAAAATATTTAGCATGTATCCAATACATCATGGATACATTGATTTAAAGCACATGCACACAGAGATATACACACGTGCACAGTTAAAACCCAAACCACACATATATACGTGAAGACAAATTTATGTGTGTAGGTGCGTAATCAATTTGTCCCCTCTTTCAAACTATCTCTCGTTTCTCTATTACTATTTCAAGAATGCTCACACTAAATTTGTTTGTATAATACCTGTTAATGTACACCCACATATGCACATTAATTCCTATACATACGTACACTTTATATATGTACACACACACATAAATACATAAATACATATATACATACATACATAC
>NC_068987.1:6731339-6739706 GCF_001194135.2 Octopus bimaculoides
ATATATATATATATATATACATACATAAATGCATATAGATATGTATCTACATATACACACATATGTGTGCGTGCTCGCGTCTATGACAACACTATTCATTTACAGGTTCTTCAGTTTATTTGGACTTTGGCCATGGAAGGGCACCACGTTTAATGAGTTTTAGTCAATCATATCGACCTAAAACTTATTACAGTCTATTAATTTATCAATCTCAATTTGTCAAACTTTTCACGGGGCATTAACAACAATACTGGTTTTGTTGTCACGGCTGTAAACAGAACCGCTAACAAGTTTAGCATTTGTACACACATATATATATAAATATATATATTTATATGCATATATATATGTATACGTATGTATGTATTATACACATACATAAATACGGACATATGCACAAACACATACATATATAACGGATCATATCGATCACATCACCCTCAGTGCCTTTTCATTTTGTTGCTTTGCTTATCCAGCTGTATTTGTCAAACATTACAGGGCTTAAGCCACAATACTGGTGGTGATGTAACCGGTGTAACCCTAATCCCTCACTACTCAATAACACATAAATATTCATGTCACGCTCCCTATCTCCCTCCCTATATCTCTCTCTCACGTCGTACACAATATGCATGTATATCTGTTGATTGATACAGGTATGGGGGGCTTAAAATTCTGGACTTCAAGTTTCTGCATCAACAATTCAACGAACGTTGACGTCTTCAGCTTTGCGCGCTCGGACTTGCACAGCTGAAGACGTACAATGACCGTTGAATTGTTGACTCACTCAGAAATTTAAAGACCTGAATGTAAATTTGCATACATGTATCAATCAATAAATATAGTCTTCTATTTCCTTTCCAACGATATTGAGGTTTACCTCTTATGTTATCACACATATTTTGTTGATACATATAACACACACACACACACACACACACATACACACACACACATACACACACATCAGTATTCTCAGCTGTCTGGAAAACGTGACGAACTGAGCTGGCCAGGTGATTCTATTTTCGTGTCAGCAAAAACTTTCTTAATCTTGGATTGTCAGGGGTTTTTTTTTACCCTAGAGACACATTTTTTTTTTGCAATGAATTGTCGTTTTGTATTAAATGTATTAAATTCTGCAGTTCATTCCATATATAAAACAGACTCGCCATTCTGAACCTCCAGCCTTCTTCATGATATGACATTTTGTGCGGCAACATCATTATGCGGATTTCCACTAAGCCAACCAACTGATGGGTCAAATAGTTACCAAGTTTATTATAATTAAATGTGCTTCAAATCCCTAGTTACTGTCGCTGTACAAGCTGGTCTGAAGAAGCAAAGTCTCGATGTCAGAAAGAATGTAATCTCTCTCTTAGCTTTTAAATCCTTCAGTGCTGCAAGTACACCATGCAGTGAGCCTTCTTCAACCATCCCGATTGCTCACTTTCCTCCTGGCTCCACTCGAGCCACCCACGAATTCCTATCATATCGTCTTGTTATTCCCCTCGGTCTTTTTCCATCACGATCATAACGTATCTATCCTTCAGAAAGCGAAGCTTATGGCTGATAAACTGCAAAATCAAGTAGACTGCTTTAGTAAAATGTAAAATCAACAGGCACAAACATTTTTTGGAAAAAATTGGGATGGTGTGGGAGAATTGGTTGAGAGAAATTTGATTTAAAACCTTTTGTGAAAATAATGGCTACATCCGGATTCACACATTAATCAGGAAATAGACTCATTTATCTTGTCCTTGCCCACACAGTAGTCACACCAAATTTCTATTTGTAGTATAATCAGTTATCATTTCTTTTTTTCCCATCCCAAACAAATACTAACATCGATAAAACAGCTATAGAATGTACAGGATGAGACATGGTGAAAATATGAAGGCCACGTAAGGAATGTTCAAAAAGTCACAAATGATATAAAAAAGATATTTGATGATAATCCCACGTCATCTCTGTTCCTTTTAAAACTTGTAGGCACGGATGGCAGGAAACATCCAAAGTTATATTAATATTTCTCGAGTTAATGGAAAAGTTGAAGGTGTTTTTTTGTGCAATATTAAAAAGAATGTTTCGTCCTAGAGGTGAGCGTTTCCTTCTGCAGAAAAGCTCCAAGTCCTAAATATTTTCAGTATATTTTCGAATCTTCATTAAATGTAATAACAGATCAAGATCACTGTTTCAAGATCATTTTAATCATTACGGAGCGATTTGTCAAATCTGATGTTGAAAGACTTCAAGCCAGCATGTAGGAATACGAGCTTGTGGCTAAAAGATTGTTTTATAAAGGCATTCATCGTGCAAGAGAAGTAATGAAGGTTCAAGTCACCTTTGGAATGGGGAAAGTGGTTAGGGACTCTCAGGGGCTTTACAAAACAGATCATGAAGAAGGTAAGTGAGATTACATGTAGAAGTACAGGAAAAGGTAAATCACACTCAAACTTCAAAATTCTATAGTACAGAAGAAAACGTTTCGTTGAAAAGATGCAGAATAAAATATTGGAGTTTGATACTGAAATTGACAATCTACAGAACTAATTAACAAGGTAGTTTCTTTATCATTTATCTTCTTGTTAATTCACTTTTTTCTTCTTCAGTGCTGATTTCTATGTTGACAGTAGTGTTGGTTGCTTTTGGAGTCAGGGAGAAGGGACAGGTTTTGCCCCTGGTTAGTATATTCTTATCCCTGAACCAATTGTGTTAGCAATTTTCAGGAAATGTTTTTATTAACGTGAAGTTAAATTCAATGTGCACAAATTCAAATGAAAGTAGTGGACAGATTTGAAAGTTTGCCAGCGTTTTATGGATCAGATCCAGGAGGTTCAGCAATGCTCACAGATGTACTTAAAACGTTCCTTTACATTTTTTCTGTTTTGAAATGTATATTCCTTTCCGGACCCATTTGAAGTATCATTTTGCAAGAGAAAAATATAGGATTTTCAAATATCCGGTTTTGAAAACTGAAAGCTTTTACTTTCAATTTTCTCAAGCCATTGCGAAGTGTAATTTATGTTTTTAAAAATAGGTGCAGGAGCGGCTGTGTGGTAAGTAGTTTGCTTACCAACCACATGGTTCCGGGTTCAGTTCCACTGCGTGGCATCTTGGGTAAGTGTCTTCTACTATAGCCTCGGGCCGACCAAAGCCTTATGAGTGGATTTGGTAGACGGAAACTGAAAGAAGTCCATTGTGTGTGTGTATATATATATATATATATATATATATATGTGTGTGTATGTATGTATGGATGTGTGTGTGTTTGTCCTTTCAACATAGCTTGACAACCGATGCTGGTGTGTTTACGTCCCCGTAACTTAATGGTTCGGCAAAAGAGTCCGATAGAATAGGTACTAGGCTTACAAAGAATAAGTCCTGAGGTCGATTTGCTCGACTATAGGCGGTGCTCCACCATGGCCGCAGTCAAATGACTGAAACGAGTAAAAGAGTAACCATTTATAAATCAGAAAATTAAAACAAAACATGAGTAAGTCTTGATTTTTAATGTTTTAATTTCATTTCTTTGATCTTTGATATCTTTATGTTTGTGATGTCGGATGAACTCTGATTATACTGACAACGCTGTTAGCATCATGATAGTGACGACTGTGTCATTCTTACAATGTACGAGTTCATTCTCTGCTGTGATCAACTAAAGATGTTAGCGTCCGATGAAAATGTCTGGGGATTTTGTCATCTGGAATTTTATCCCCAGCATGCTGAAAACCCTGTGATATACATGTGTATGTGTCCTTGTGCATATGCGCGTATATATATATATATATATATATATATATATATCTTGTTCATTATAGCGATTTGGGATTACCGAAAATTTAAGGTATACTTTGTTTTAACTATACATACCTCTCAATGGGCAAAGAATTCGGAATATACGTTGATACTTTATCTTGTTTGAGCTGTTAAATTAGTGACACTAATTTCCTTTATAATGCATCTGCTAATAGTAATGATTATTTAATTCATTCACTTTTGATACTCAGGTCGCATACTGTATAAATAGCTCTAACCTTATAATCTCTTATCGGATAAAAGCTGTGTATCCTTTCTTTGACGCCATAAGATAAATTAGTAATTAATGAGATTGATTCTGATTTTTCAAACTTCGTATGTATAATAATATTGTGGAAATTACTTTGTTTAGTTTTTACATTGAGTTCAAAATATTTGTTTTATCTTTTAAATGTATAACGTTTGGAATTATTCAAATTATTCATAGTGAATTATAACTAAATAAATTATCTACATTTTTGACGTATGTGCTGTTATGCAAACTAGGCAGGCAACAATAGCTGATCCTTACTTTGCATTATAAATACGAGGGGTTTTTGAAAAGTTCCTGACTTTAAGGGTGTCACGAAAGGCCTGGTTGGAGGACCAACCTTGCAAGGTTTAGAAAAACTGAAGGATCGCTTCAATAAGTGTGTGAATCTGAGAGGTAAGTATGTTGAATAAAATCAAATTAACAGACCATTTCGTATTTTCTTTTACTAAAAACCTGTAACTTTTCAGCACACCCGTGTAACTATACACTACAAATCTTTCCATTAGCAGATTGCTATTCCCCTTTTTTATACTTGAATTAGTCAGTCTGATCTCTGTATTTCTGCTCACGGGCATATGAAAACATATCGTAATAACCACTTTGTTCATTTTTCCGATTTCATATTTGTTTATTTTGTATGCTTATGGGCGAAGGGATGTCCTTGTGGTTAAGAAGTTCACTTCGTTACCACGTGGTTTCGGACTAAGTTTCTCTATGCAGTACATAGAGAAATTATACAATTGTTCGTGACCGATGAATGACGTATGAATGAATTTAGCAGATAGAAACTGTAGAGAAGCCGGTCATGTATGAGTGTGTGTCTTTGTGGTTGTACCCGCTGCATAACATCTGATGTTGGGATGTTTTTGTTCTCGTAAAAGAAAAGAATGACAGGATAAATACCAAACTTATAATACCAGAGTCGATTTATTCGATTAACCCTTCAAGATGGTACCTCATTATGGCCGCTGTCCAATAACCCAAACAAATCGAAAGAAAAAGAATACACACACACATACACACATGTTTTAGAAATATGTCAAGGTTGCGCTTTGAAGCTGAAGTCCATCCAGTGGGACAATAAATTAGGTTTTACTTCAAAGTCAATCAAAGAATTTGGTTCTAGAATGATAGCAATTAACAGAGAAATTAACCTTATGTAGATTGAGAAAAGAAAAAGGAAACAGTATCGGCACAAGGCCAGTAATCTCGGGCGGAGGGGTTTAAGTCAATTTCATCAACCCCAGTGATCAGCAAGTACTTACTTTATCGATCCCGTAAGGGATGGAAGGCAAAGTCGACCTTGGCGGAATTCGAACTCGGACGTATAAAATAAATACATAAACGTGCGTGTGCATGTGTACAAAATACATACACACACGTATAAGTGTATGTATGTGAGCATAGGTAATCATGTATAAAGCGATATTTCTGGTTATTTTTCTGGGTGTTTCTGTAAATATTTGTTCTTGAATATAACTGCCCAATCATTCTTAAGAAAACTTACCTTCCATACATACCTAATTATTTACATAGGTAATATATCTGGTCAGTACCAACAGCAGCAACACAATCATATGTAGTACGATTCAGCTCAATGTTACAAATTAGTTGGGCGGTGAGCTAGCAGATGCGTTAGCAGGCCGAGCAAAATACTTTACGTTCGGAGTTCGAATTCCGCTGAGGTCGACTTTGCTTTTCATCCTTTCGGATTCGACAAAATAGGTTCCAGTCGAGCACTGGAGTTAATGTAATCAAGTTACCCCCTCCACCGAACATGCTGGCCATGTGCCAATATTTGAAACGAATATTACAAATTAGTAGTATTGTTTGATTGAATTTATTTTCCTCAAGAGTAATAAGTTTTTCCACATCTCTCTCTTTATACTCTTTTTTTTTTCTTACTTAACTTTAGTCCATTCCATACCTCTATCTTTCTCATTCCATTATAAACACGGAAACTGATAGAGAAAACTAATGGGTGTCAATAAGTAACTGTATGCTCTGCATACATATTAACCTTTGAGTATAATACCTATATGAGACTACAGTGGTACGTTTTCATGTACTCTGCACATGTTTTACCTGCTCATCAAACAATGCTTGCAATTAAAAATGTAGTAGCCCCACCTCTTTTAAATATATACTTCTACAACAGACATGTAGCATTAGCAATAGACAATCCCGCCCCTTCATGTGAGTTACTCTGTGTGTGTGTGTGTGTGTGTGTGTGCATACGTACATATGCATATATATATATATATATATATATATATATATATATATATATATATATATATATACATATATATGTATATCTACATTGCATTTTGTACATGCTACAGTGCATAACTTTATTTCATCTTACTAAATCATATATAATTCAATTTATTCTATCATACTATAATACAATATAATATACTATAGTATACGATATACGCTCTATCAATGGTATAGACACACGCACATAAATGTATGTATGTATGTATGTATGTGTGTGTGCGTATATATATATATATATATATATATATATATATATAAGTGGTTTTACAAAGAGAGAAAAGTGTACTCAATACAAGTATCAGAGTATATTAGTATATTTGAAGCTGAGGATATTCCGATTTTCCAGTTCCCGTTTATTAGTACGTATGTGCGTGTATATGTATGCATGCATGTAATGTATGAGTGTGTTTCTATGTGTGCGCGTGTGTGTTTATGTGTGTGTGTGCGTGTCTGTGTGTGCGTGTTTATGTATCTAGGAATATATGTTTATATACAGTTATATTTATACATTAAGTAGAAAATATTCTACTTGCAATATATGCACAGTGAGAAAACGCCGTGAAAGTTACGTCTGAAACTAGTTGCCGTAATCACTTTTGCTACAAAGAAAATTATGTAGTATTTTGTGCCTTTGTCTCATGTACATGCTACAGTAGCAGTTACAGCTTCTTCTTCTTCTTCTTCATCATCAAGCTAATACCTAGATCTTTCTACCCTCAACCCCATCAACTTCAGCCTTAGTTGTACCTGTCCCCATCAGTATTTTCATCCTTCATCACATTATCAAATCCTTACCAGTAGGCGTTATACCTGTTCCTATCAGCATTAATTAATACCAATATTATCAACCAAGAGAAAACAAATCACACACACACACAAAAACTTCAACTATATGATTAATAACTGGAAAAACTTCGTTAATCTTATTTAACGTATCCTTTCAAATAGTAACTTTTTTTCAGTGTTCAGCAAGCTCAATGGTATTGATATAGCATTGCTCCTCTCAACTTATTTTCATCATCATCATCTTTAGCCTGTATTTTTCTATATCCTATATTTTTCGGTTTATGAAATTAGTATTTAAAAAAATTTTGATTGTATTATTTTTGTTCTTTGGATATTATTATTATTATTATTATTATTATTATTATTATTATTATTATTATTATTATTATTATTATTATTATTATTATTTATATATCTATCTATTTATTTGTTACTCTTGAAATCATTTTTATTTTGCATTAATATCATTACATTTATTCAATGGTAACACACATTACACTGACTGAACTTGGGTTTTTTTTTAAGTGAAGAGAAGTTGCGAAGAATTTATCCAGTCGGCTGTTAAACCATCTTTCTTGTATTCTTACATCATTAAATTTGCATTGTGATAAAAAAAAAATGGAGATAGAGAATAAGGAAGGAAGGATTAGTGCTCAGAAAGGGAGGTGAGAATGGGAAAACAAGAAAATAGCCGACGGTAAATAGTTAGTCAGTAAAACAACAAAGAAAGTGTTGGGGTCATAAATGAAATAGGCGCTGTAGAAACTAAAGATGAAACATTCAGCCCCTCCGCAAAAGATAAAAGCAAGTATAATAAAAATATATAATCGTTTGGTCAGTTTGCGAAAATGAGATTACAAACTACAACAAAGACAACACTGACGATGACAATGTATTGAAAACCAACTACCTACATAAAAAACAAACGAACAAACAAAAAGCCTACGAAAAAGCATCTACTGGTCATTTGATTTACCAGGAGCATCGGCTTAATTTCCGTTATGTCACAGAGATTTTGCTTTCCTTTCAAAAATGAGGGTAACATAGTCATGGCCGGAACGCCTTTCATGGTAAATCTGCTCGATCAGAATTGATCTGGGATTACACAGCAGCAGCAGCAACGACCGCAACAAGAAGGGTTCCAGTACAATAACAGCCGGAAGACTACCAAACAACAGTACACCATATATATATATATATATATATATATATATATATATATATAT
>NC_068987.1:6739716-6743458 GCF_001194135.2 Octopus bimaculoides
CGTCTGTCTGTCTGTTTATGTATATATATATATATATGTATATACATAGATAGATAGATAGATAGATATATGTGTGTGTGTGGGTGTGTGTATGTATGTATTCATATATTTAAATAGAAAGTGAAACATCATCCATCTATCGTAATCATCAGAGTCGTCACCACCATCATAGTCATCACTATCATTCTTCTTATCGTCGTCGTCGCCGTTGTAGTCAGCATCATCACCATAATCATCCTCATTTAATCTACTTCCACATCAATAACAGCCATAAGTCTAACG
Organism: Octopus bimaculoides; assembly: GCF_001194135.2. Classification (NCBI taxonomy): domain Eukaryota; kingdom Metazoa; phylum Mollusca; class Cephalopoda; order Octopoda; family Octopodidae; genus Octopus; species Octopus bimaculoides. The sequence continues at coordinate 6,739,999 of NC_068987.1, forward strand.
ATCAAAAAATAATATTTCAACTGATTGTGCCAAGAGAAATTACAATGAATTAGTATTAATCCCATTACCACAGAAGCACCAACACAACAACGGCGACGACTACCACTACCACTACCACTTCGACCACCATTGCGATCAACGCCGCCACTTTCATTAATAATACTACTACCGAAACTGCCCAACGCCACATCTCGTTATCATCACTATCACAACTGGTAGTGCAACTACCAAAACTACTATAGAGCCCAGTACAATCAACGTTAATAATTAACATTAAAAACTAATTATACTACGGGCATATTTTATTTAGAAATATGAAATTAAAGTAGTGTTCTTCATAATTTGTATACTGAATTAAACATTAAATCATCGTTAACCACAATACTGGAGTTATATTATAATCCGGAATATACCAATTTTTACACTTTAAAACAAAATTATTTTTCTCTGCAACTGTAATAATAGTTTTGCACTGTTTGGAAAACATTATTCTTCAAAGCCTGGAAAGGTTATTGTGATCTGTTGCTGTTTGGGAAAAGTGTAGTTTTGAAACAGTTCGTAACAGATTCTCAGACAGTACCATTTTTCACAATTGGTGAATCTCTACGCCGTTTAGGAAACTACTATGCAAAATTATACAGCTTAACAAATGTATTCATTACTTTTCACAAGTGCTTAATGAACCACAGTTTGACAGAGTTGATGTAAGTCCTATTATTTTTCCATCTAATTTTGAGATCGGCAATGATTTTATTATTCCCCTAAATATATAAATTGCAGACAGATAGTTAAAAAAAAGAAGAAAAGACGAAAAAAAGTATGAAAATTATTGCAAAATAAAATATAACTTTATTCGTGATAATAGAAACGACTATATCGATAAAGACGTTTATTTTGTTCCTCCTCATCGAATTCAGAGAACCAAAATTAGGTTGTAGGCTGAAAACACAAACGCTGATTAACAGCAGCAACAGCAAGAATATCAACAACGATTATAAAAAAGCAATAATTATAGTCATGTCTAAATGAAAATTATATCAATGTTAGATAAAATAAACTAACTGTAAAATAATAATCATTACATGAGATAAAATGATGAAATGTCCTCCCCAGCATTTATTAACTTCGAAGGGTATAGTTTATAAATGTTAATGAAACAACAACAACGTATATAATGCTAATAAAGAGATACTATTTGCATATATTACTACACACATAAAGTAAATACATCAGATATACATACAGCCAAGCTTCTGTATATGCACACACACATACACACACAAGCGCACACACAGACACATATGCAAAAACACACATTTACACTACATTGGGTTTAATATACACACAAGCATACATCCCCCACACATATAAACAACACTGGGTTTGATACATATACACACATGAATGTATGCACATGCATTTTAGATAATGCTAAATAAATTTGTCGACATCCAACGCTACTACACTTTAGAATTTTTTGTATAGTCGTACACATGTATGTTGTAATTAAAGTACGTTAGTGGAGTTTATTTTATTTGACATTTTGGGATACATGTTTTAAATTTATCATTTAAGTACTAATAGTTTTTCTTTCGAATTAATAATAATAGCAACAAAACAACAATAATAATAATAATAATAGCAACAAAACAATAATAATAAGATGAATAAGGTTTAGAATAAGAAATATTTTTATATCTATAGTAATTATTATTTGCTTATTATTAAGTTAGTAGTAATATATATTAAGTTTATTGAAAGAAGTTATTTATCCGAGCACCTCTTTCAGGGTCGGGATAGTGAGTTTCTGAAATGTGTTACCAGAAATACATACAAGACTGTATACAAGCACAAATACTTTCTTTGATAGATAGATGGATAGATAGATAGACCGTAGAAAGATAGATAAATAGACAGTCCATCTATACAAACATATAGACTAATATATACATACATACACTCGTTTACCACACACAATTACAAGCGACTTCGTGTTAATTCTGTAAAATTTCTAGATTAAAGTTATAAAAGCAAGAGAACCGATTAAGAAACAGGTATTCGAATTAATAAAGACAAGGCTACTCTACAGACATCCATACATTCTTACTGACAGTTAGGTAAAGATCTACACACACAGATATAAATTATGGAATAGATGAAAAGTTAGCTCTTTTCTTTCGTTAGAATAGGTAAATAATTATACACTCGCTCATACATACATAAGAGCATACACACAAACAAAACCGCACACCTAGTCACGCATACATACAAACACTCGTATACCCACTTGCACATATATTTGCATGCGTGTATATATATGTATATGCACATACGTATATAAGCATTTATACACATAAATTAAAACAAACACACAAGAAAAGGGCAATATTGTAAGAACGCATACATACAGACGCACAAAAAAATTACACCCACGCAGAAAAGACATAAGTATTCAAAATTAGATCAAAAATATCATGCCCATTCTGTTAACCTCACCATGTTTAAGTATATTAAAAAATATATACACATTACGCACACACACATGTACATATATAAATACATAGGAACACTCATATATTTGTACATACTTATTATCATATATCCGTATACATTTATAAACGCATGCTCTGTATAACATATCACCTATGAAACATTAAAATAAGCCACACACTAACCACATTGCGACCTTTGTGTGGCTTCATCGATTTCATAACACCCAACATACATATTGAAAAAAACTTTGGTGATTCTCCTTATGAATGTGTGCGCGCATTCCGTGCGTGACGTGTGTGCGTGTAGAGCGTGTAAGGTCTGTACGTAAGTTTATATGTATTTGTTTGCACGGTTGCGTATCCATTTGCGTATACAGTACGGGTCTATGCCGGGACGTCTGTGATATCTGTATGCACGAGCAACGAAAATGTGCGCGCGTGTGTCTGCGACGGTGTTCTTACGCCAAGTCACTTAAATTTGGAAATTTTACAAAGGAATCATTCCCAGGCTTTTCACCACCACCGGATCTTGGTTGATTAAAAAAAAGAAAAAAATTCTATTGAGCCGCAACTAGCGGCACTTTGTGGATTACCTTTGATGTTTTTACCTTGAAGAGGGTGAAAAGCCTCTATGAAACGGGTTACCTTTATTTCAAGGACTACATTCGGATTCTAATCCCGGTAAGATTATAATATTCTTATTGTTAATCGTGTATTCATATATTACATATATACATTCATATATATATTTGTTCACATACCCCGCACAGTCACATATAGATACATAGACACACACAAGTGTGTCTAAATGTATGCATATATATATATAATACACACACACACACACATACACAAACAAAGACATATATGCATGCGTGTATGAACATGTGAAGTATATCTATATCTCCCCTCTCTCTCTCTCTCTCTCTCTCTCTCTCTCTCTCTCTCTCTCTCTCTCTCTCTCTCTC
>NC_068987.1:6743866-6748126 GCF_001194135.2 Octopus bimaculoides
TATATATATATATATATATATATATATATATACATACATACATGTTTGTATAAATATGCCCATATATGTGTTTGTGTATTCATATATAAACAACCACACACGCTCACAAACATACACAGACAAGGTGCACACACGCATATATGCAGGTGAACATAACAAACAAGCACGTGCTTAAACATTTCTATTTCTCCGATATCACTTTTCTTTCATTTTGTGTGTGTGTGTATATATATATATATATATACACGCACACAATAGATTTACAAATATATAATATATATATCTATATATCTATATATATATATATATATATGTATATATATAAAGGCATAGCAAAATGCATACGGGCCACCATACATATATTTATTCGGATTTTTGATGAATTACACACACACACACACACACACACATACACACATAAACACATGCACACACATACACACACATACACACCTATGTATTTATTTTACGTACTATCATAATTTCACGCACAGCGAGTTAGAATTTATTTCTGGATACTTGATATTTTTTCTTTGAGATGCCTATGATAATATTAATGCCATAATTTAAATAATATCCACTTCTAAAGAATAAGCTGCTGCTGCTGCTACTACTACTACTACTACTACTCTTGCTACTGCTGCTTCTACTACTACTACTACTACTACTACTACTACTACTACTACTACTACTACTACTACTACTACTACTACTACTTTCATTACTGCTTCCACTAGTATTAATGATAAAGGAAAAGCCAAAACGAAAACTGTCTGTGACCCACCACAACCGAATTTCCTACTCGATTCGCAGAACATATACACACCAAACAAATGACCACTCGCGTGTGCACAAGCTTGCATGCAGCCAAACCCACGCTCATACATAGATGTGTGTATATAAGTGTACACACACACACACACACATACACATATATTCCAAGAAAAGATATACAGTAGATAGGAATCGGAAAGTGTGTATGAAGAAATAGGCGGAATGGCATGAAGGTGTGACAGGAAAAGCGATAATAGGGAAATGAATTGGAAGTCTGTTAAAAGAAATGAAAGATTTGTAGATAAAGTGAAACAACAACAAAATAATCAAAACAAGAAACAATTGTGATGGTGCGAAAGAGATAGAGAGAAAAGGAATGAATGAGAGTGAAAGAAAGAAAGAGGGAGACAGTGGGGGGAAAGAACTTAGAGTAAATGATTGGTAAGTTGACAACCATCGAATTAATTCGAGAGAACGTAGTTACCTACTAAGGAGACCTAACGCTATCATCCACTTTGTCCAAATAATTCTCTTTTACCTTATGGCGCTGCCGCTGCCGCTGCTACGTCGGCTGTTGCTGCTACAATTTTTTCTTCGACGTCGCAGCCACCTCCTCCTCTCGAACTTCTTCTGCTTCTTGTAATAATAATAATAATAATAATAATAATAATAATAATAATAATGATAATGATAATTTCTTTTATTCGCCACAGGGTCTCCTGACGAATAATAATAATAATAATAATAATATTCATAGTAAAAACAAAGGAAAAGAAATAATAAACCGAAGCAGTTGATGCTGCGCCAACAGTTATTGTTGCATCGTTCACATCATTATCATCGTCAGCATCATCATCGTCGTCGTCGTCGCCGTCGTCATAATACTCACCATCACTACACCACCACCACCACCACCACCACCACCACCACCGCAACCACATCATCCGCCTCCTCGTCATCGTCGTCGGCGACGATAAGAGTTGTAGTTATCACCATTATCATTGTTAAAGAATGTATATGGTAAATAAAAGGATTATGATCGTCCCCACCAGCACCACCACCACCATCATCATCATCATCATCATCATCATCATCAAAATCAGATCGTTATTGTCATCGTCATCGTCGCGTTGTCATTGTTCTCATCATGATAATCATCGACCACATCGCAATCTTTCTCTGCCAGTGTATTTCGTTGATTGTTTATGCATTCAGATTATGTATTTTTATTTTCTATTCATTGAATTCGATCTAGTTTCTGTGGAATGGGCAATTTAACGAACAGTTTTTCTCCACACTCGAGAAATCAGTAGCGTGGGTACAAGAGAAAAGTAGTGTGAAGGTACAAGCAGGGCACCAATTGGCACACACTCTCGCTCGAACTCAAACACGCACGCTCGTACACACACACACACGCGCATACATACTTACATATACACTCGCATTGAGGAACAGATATGTAGCGCCCACAAGAGCCTGTGTGTGTGTGTGTGCACGCACACACACACACACACCCACACACACACACACACACACACTCAAGTATACACTCAAGGGTCCACAAAAGCACACATGTACACACACGCATAGGCACAAATATACACACTTACAAGCATGTATATGCCTACATTATCAAGAATATCCGCTAACGTATATACGCGTTGGCAGTTATATATTCATTTAGTGTATATATATATATATATATATATATATATATATATGGTGTGTGTGTGTGTGTGTGAGAGTGTGTGTGCATGTTAGTGAAATTTTCAGTTTAGTTTTTCTCCATTAGATAAAGTTATTACACATCCAGAATTATATGGAGGCAACCAAATCATATTATGTTACACGCCAGCAGCCTTCACAGAAACTTTGAATACACACAGATGCACACACAGCCATGCATGCATCCACACACACACACACACGCACACACGCGTATATTTAGATATATACATTCATGCACATTTGACTGCAGTAATGTGTTCAGTGTGTGTGTGTATGCACGTTATGTTTATGTTGCCGTGTTTCCGTGTATTTAATTTTATACAGGATTGTGATAACTTATACGATACTGCCTATGTGTACGGATTAAAATTTAATCCGGGGAAAATATTATTTATGAATGTTTCGATATTTAGAGGTTTTAATGTATGCTTACTGGCTTGCTTGAGTGTGTTAAACATACGCCCGTTATACTTACAGATACATGTAAATATTAATGTAATATGTATGCATACGCTTCTACGGAATTTAAAAATCATGTATATACATGCAATGAACTCTCACTGTCCCTCTTTCACTCTCTATGCACACACAAAGATGTATATGTGTATGCGTGTGTGTATGTATTTACATACAAGAGAAAGAGAGTTAGGGAGGGAGTAAAAAATAATGTAAGTTGTAAATAAAATAAATAAACTTGCTGATGAGAAAATCAATAGAAAATTGAATGAAAGCATTTGAGTATGTAAACGTACATTAAAATATGAAATAGCTCGACTATCGTTTGCACACATATACCGCCATACATAAACATATACACTCACATACACTCACACACACTCACATGCATTTGCACACACATACATCCACGCGTGGATACACGCGCACATCCACTCACTGCAAAACGCACACACCATTAACTTAAAAAAAAAAAAAGCCAACATCCAAATATATTGGCTTTAATAATGAGTTCTATGTCTCATTTATGAATAGGTGGAATCATAGTCAAGTGGCATAATATTACTGTTACTTATTCTAACTATCCCATAAAGTTGGGAAGCATCCGTTGTGATTTGTATTCGATAAAATGAGGCGCATTCATTCTGTAAGTCTTAATGGTTAATGCGGTAATAACAAGCATGAAATTGCATACATACACAAAAGAACATGCAAAGAATACAAACATGCACACACATACACCTATGTTCTGTGTATATATATATATATATATATATATATATATATATATATATATATATAAATACGGATACATGTGTGTAAGTGTAAGTGTGTTAAGAACAGCCGTCACTTGCAAGCGTGTATGACATTGTAGTATGTATCCTGTTCTTGGTTATTTGACTATGTAGTCACCACAGAACACGAGCACCGTCTCGGCTCTCACGCACTCGACGCAGTGAAACACCGGGGATGTGATTACTGAGTAGGGAGAAAGCTGCACCAACCATCAGCTGAGGTTCATTTTCAGATGAGTAGACTGAAGCAATATGAAATGAAGTGTCTTGCTCAAGGACATCAGGCGCTACCCGTTACTGGAACCTATGACCTTACGATTGTGAATCTAATACACCTTTCTTTCTCTCTTTTATGTCCCTCCCCTCCCCCTCTCTCTATATATTCGCTCACACACTTGAAATTTGAGTAATGGACACAATTTCTCATTAAATTCGAAAAAACTCCACGCCACACATTCAGTAGTACTGTCCTAGTTTCATTCTCATATGTATATATATATATATATAT
>NC_068987.1:6748675-6749114 GCF_001194135.2 Octopus bimaculoides
ATATATATATATATATATATATATATATATATATATACACACACAAACACACACATATTAACATAGATATATAAATAGACAAACAGGAGCGAGAAGGAGAGGGTGAGAGAAGGAGAGAGAAAGGGAAAGAGAGAGGAAGAGAGAGATTCTCGCAAAAATATCAGGTAATACAGATAAACTCTGGTTTGAAACTTATTATCGTATCTATCATTGGCTTAAATTCGAACGAATGTTAGATTTCTCGAAGAACGCCTGAATATTTGATGTGGGGAAAGAAGAGAGTATGACTTTCATGTAAAACTACGTAAACATCAACATGTATGAAAGAAAGATAAATGTGTACGATAGTGAAACAGGGTAACCGTCAAGATTTGTCGGGAGCATTATGACATACGACGCTTTTAGATATATATATATATATATATATATATATATATAT
>NC_068987.1:6749124-6752871 GCF_001194135.2 Octopus bimaculoides
ATATATATATATATATATATATATATATATATTTATACATACGTACACACACACATTAGTAAATATGTGTGTGTGGGGGGTGTATTAAAATAGATTTTAATGATGTTGACGTATTTAGCGTGAACATTAATAGCATAGCAAAAAATGAATTGACTTAAGACTTAGTTTGCAGATAGTTTCATCAGAATAGCGCAGACTGGATTTCCTTCACACACACACACACACACATATATATATATGCATACATGCACACATACATACACACAGACATACGTACACAGATACATACACACACAGATACGTACATACATACAAACATACATATATATATATATATATATATACGTACACATATGTATACATGTATGTATATGTATTTTGATTTCTTAGACATAGTCATCGGATTTTTAAAGAATTGGAAAACGCCTCGTGTCTTCCATGATTTTCTAAGTGGTGAGGGACAACAGTGATTGAAATGAAACATTCACAAACGAAAATCTAAATTGTAATGTGGGATCACCACTAGGATATTTACGGTGATTATCAGAGTAGTTGAAATGAATATTGATCTTATTAAAAAAAAAAAATAAATAAAATAAAATAGAAAACTACACAGATCCCTTATTTTAGACAAAAAATAAATAATTAGTCTGACATCCATGCCTTATACAATAGTCTAAATGGCGTAAATTCAACAAAATAGCACCAAACAAGATTTGAAAGAGTATCGCGGTCCAGGCTTGTCATGTTCTGCTCTGAATATGTCTTTGTTTAGACAATGTTCAAGGTTGTCAAAGTTTAAAGGTAAACGGGTATTGTTAATTCAGTATATTGTATTGCATTGCTTGTACTTTTATCGAAACGGGCTGACGAAAGGCCAAGTCCCGATAAAATTTGTAGTCAGAGTTTAGATGAGAAAAAACAAAAGGGCGGACCTAAAACAGTGAGCCATTTGTTCGACACTCTATCATTGTTGTAGTCATCCTGATGCCTTAGATGCAACTATATTGATTTATTTTGCCTTGGCACAAGGCCAATTTTTATTGAAGTAGTGATCCAAGTATATTTATAGTACATTTTATCGACTACAAATGGGAAAAAAAGCGAAATAACATCATGTTTCGAACTCAGAACACAGAGAGTTGAAAAACTAGCAAGGGAATTCGCAATAAATTATTTTCAAAAAGGGAGTTTATGCATAGGAGAACAAAAACCAATAAAAGCACTCAATAGATACCGTGATAAAACAACAACGGATTTTCCAACGAACACAAACCTCGACTCGATTTCAATCCTCAGTTAATGCAGTTCAGATTTATTTACGTTAATAATATCTTTTAGAAACAAAAAAGAAAATGAAAAAATAAATTTCTATTCTTTTCTTTTTTTTTTTCAGACCAAAAATGAAATACTGTAATGCTTTTCATTCGCTTACTCTCTGAGTTCAAAATGTTAATTTGTAAAATACAAGAATCAGCTTAATCGATTTATACACCTACCATTTAAAAGTTATCCCCGTCAATTGGGAATATATTACTATAGATAGACGTGTGTGGATCAAACGTTACGGTAAATGTGTCCGCTGATTTGCAGAAACATACAAACAAACGCACATAGACGTACATGACACACCAATTATACCCAATTATGATATATGTATGTGTGTGTGTGTGTATGTGTGTGTGTGTGTGTGTACATATATATATGCATATTTGTATATGTATATATATATATGTGTATATATATATATATGTGTGTGTAAATATATATACACATATATATATGTATATACATACGTGTATATATATATGTATATACATGTGTGTATATATATGTATATATATATATGTATATATATGTGTATATATATATATGTGCATATATATGTATATATGTGTGCATATATACGTATATATATATATATATATATATATATATATATATATATATATATATATATATATATATATATGAATGTATATATATATATGTGTATATATGTTATGTATGTATATATATGTATGTATGTATCTTTATACATAAACATATGTCTGTGAGTGTGTGTGTATGTGTTTTATGTGTATATATATATTATAAATAGGAAATTATATTTGTATCTATCTAACTGTATTATATATGTGTCCAAAGTGCGCAAATACATTTAAGTGCTTACATGCACAAAGAAGCACTTCATGATAAGGAACTGACGCAGCTATAAGTTATCTTAATAGCACTCAAGTCTGGATGCACAGTTTCTTACAGCCGAAGTAGCTGGAAGCTAATAAAGATGATTACGTAACTTCCCTTCGTTTATCAATTAATATATAGTTATTTATATTTATAGAAATCCCACGTGGATTCGTATATACAAGCTGACCGTAGGATTTATATATATTCCACAGTAGTTAGTGGACTTTCACTAAATAACAAATCCTGTTAAACACGCCAAAAATATTTTGCTTTCTGTGAGGGCGCTGAAGTTGTAGACAGCAATCAAACGTGGGATGTGTTTGTAAACATAAGCTTACATGTAGATAGATGCGTTCATATACACACTGAAAAAGTGGCTATTGTATATTTACATTTTTAGTTGTGTAGGTGTGATTGTGTTTAAATTAGGAAAAGAAGTCAACAGAATGGAATAAAGAAGTATTTGTAAAAAATATTTAGAACAAATTTAAGGAGTTACATATTTCGAATGTGTTTGAAGCGCATATTTATATTGCATCCGTATCACACACAAGTATAGATAGCCTCCCGATTACTTACATTGCAATAAAATTGCAAGCGGACAAAAGACATGTCTTAAAGAAACCATATGATAGGAAAGGATAAAAAACAGTAACATAGTTTTATATAACATAGGACAAAATAATCGATAAATTAACATAATAGATATATAGATGCATAGAAAAATAATGGCTGCTTGCATATAATATCTATCTATCTATCTATCTATCTATCTATCTATCTATCTATCTATCTATCTATCTATACGCGTGTGTATTTACACACACACACACACACAAATATATGGCTATATGATTAATAGACTTGTCACGTGGTTTCGGGTTCAGTTTCAATGTGTGACGCCTCGGGTAAGTGTCTGCCCCGTGAGTGAATTTCGAGGCCCGTCGCGCATATATATATATATATATATATATATATACGACGGACCTCGAGAATGAATCGCAGCTCTTCTGACATTCGAAACTCCGAGTACTATAATGAGTGCTTACTGATTGTCCTAAATTATACATACAGAAATAATCCTCTATTTACCTAATATCGAGGTCTCATTCTTTTGTTGATTATTATTATTATTATTATTATTATTATTATTATTATTATTATTATTATTATTATTATTATTATTATTATTATTATTATTATATAACTACATGTATGTATTTGCTTAAATATAGAGAAACATAATATTTATATAGATATACACATGTACACACACGCACACACACACACACATCACTTACATATATGTGTGTGTAAGAACGATAGATAAATAGATAGATAGACAGTCACACGCATATGATTGCACATATATTCGCTTGGAGTTACTTATCTAATCGGTTGGTACTAGGAAATTATCACGTGCAGTTCTTCAGCGACAAAAAAAAAAAAAAAATCCTTAAGTTGACTGAAAATCTCACGTGCGAGAAATTTCGGGTAATGTCGAAGTGCATCAACTCCTCAGAACTCATACGGATATCTATCTATCTATCTATCTAT
>NC_068987.1:6753951-6776051 GCF_001194135.2 Octopus bimaculoides
TATATATATATATATGCATGTCTTTAAGTGCATTTATGCATACGTATATGTACATATATGCATTTAGATTTACTCATATTTATGTACACATGTATACATATGTATGTATTTGTAAATATAAGCGTGTGTGTGTGTGTGTGTGTGTGTGTGTGTGTGTGCATAGGTTTCAACTGAATGATCGTAAGCTCACACATTAAGAAGGAACGTAATGTTGTAGAGTAACTGTACTTATTGCTTTCTTGGGCAGACATTATAACTCTGAAAGGAAAATAAACGCCAAATATTTACGTAGATTCATGCATATATACAGACACACATACACGCACATATTTATAGGCATATACATACACCTACCTAAACACATACACTCATATAAGTATGATTTATCTATACTCATATGTGGAAAATCGTATGATAAATATCTGTATGTCCAAGTACCTTTCCATTTCCCAGCTTCTTTTTTTTGTGTGTATGTATGCTTATATATATTCTTGTGTGTATGTATGCTTATATATATATATATATATATATATATATATATATATATATGATAAAATCGTAGAGATAAACGGGTCGGAAATGTGAAAGAATGTGATCATGTGATCACATGATCGACCATACTATTCGATGCCGTTATACATCGCTGGCCAGAATGCGTTTTGCATCGATTTAGATTTTGAATGATGCCATTCTGCTGGCTATGTATGCAGGCTAAGATCACATCCTCGCCTGGAAGGCTAGTCCCTTCTGGGAGTAGCCCTTTACAGGTGGGTGAGCCGGAGCAATGTGAAATGAAATGTTTTGCTCAAGAATATAAGTCGCCGTTCGGTCCGGAAATCGAACACACGATCGCTAGATCGTGAGTGCAACACCCTGAATCACTGGGCTACGCACCTTCTCGTGAATGAATGTAACCTATTTAAAAGTAGAAAAACAGGCATTACTATATGCAATATGTTTCTATGTGCACACGCAGTACGTACAAGCATGGAAGCGTTTCTGTCTAATATGCCTGTCTTCGTGTTTACCTGCACACGTTGATTACTTTCCTATTAGAATAACTTCGAACTTATGTGGATGCATAAATTTTGTAGAAGTTGATACAATTTAATATAACGCAATTCTATTCAATGATATTTTTTTCGTTAGCTTTGATATCATATTCTTTGTTCATCTTCAATGCATGTGTACTTTCTGTTTTCAAATAATTTTCGTCGAGGTTTTTTTTATTCCTGCTTTTAAACAAAATTTGAAGCCACCCTCATCATATATATATATATATATATGCATGGGCACACTCACACATCCTAACCCAGTCTATCTATCTATCTATCTATCTATCTATCTATCTATCTATCTATCTATCTATCTATCTGTCGTACGTACATAATGCATATATTTTATATGCGTCATTATATACATATTTGCATATATATGTAGGAGTGTGCGCACCTGCATATGCATATATATGTATAAATTTGTGTTTGGATGCACATCTCTCCTCCTCTCTCTCTCTCTATCTATCTATCTATCTATCTATATTGCTCTCTACATATGTGTGCGTTAAATATGCAAATGATCAGTAACTTTTAATTAAGTAGTCCGTGTTATAAAAGCAGGCAGACACATCAGTTTAGTTTTAGCCCACTAAATCTTTGGGCAGATGATGGCTATTGTTTCTATAGAGACGGTGCAAGAAGATTAGACCTGCTGCTATTAATTCATATTTTATTTAGGCTTGTACCAGAGTTCCTAAATCCTACGCCGTAAATTTCCACGAATGCAATGAAATATCCTTACTCCTTTACATATTACTCCTTTACATATTACTCCTTTACATATTACTCCTTTACATATTAGCATACTGCCAGCTTTTTCAAAAACTATAAAGGCTAATGAAGGCTTGGCAGATACATTAGTTCAAAGTATTTTACACATCCGCCTTCAGTATGACCTTAACAATTTCACTTTGCTATCTAGTCTCCCAAATTGTAGGTAACACTACCAAACTCCACCAAAAATATTTGTATTCCAAGCCTATACACATGCACACACATATGTAGCTCTCTCTCCCTCCGTCTGTACATACATATATATATATATATATATATATATATATATATATATATATATATATACGTATGTATACATAATGTTCCCGTATAAGCTTATCAATTTCTAGAGAAACTAAAAGCTACATTGCGGATTGAATGTAATTCGAGATGAACGACCAGAAGAAATTAGTTAGGGTTACTTTCTGCATGAAATACAACGAGATAAGTTGCACACTACATTAGCTTCAACTTAAATCAGCACGCTATATGCAGTTGGATAGCGTCAAATCTTTAGAAATAAGAAGATCTCATTGTGTCCCTGCCACAGGATCCTAATCAGTTGATATCACGTTCTATATCCCGTTCTACTTTTTGCTCTGCATGTACAACTACACACTTGTAACCATTCCTCTTTTCTGGAAATATGATTGACCGTCCCAGCATGGCCGCAGTCTAATGACTGAAGCAAGTAAAAGAGAAAAAAAAAATGAAAGACAACTCTCATTGACAAAATGAAAGACAACTTGTAAAAACACAAACAATACCAATTTCGAAAGAATGGGGAAAAAGATGATATACTACTCGTTATTTCCCTAGTGTATCAATAAATAACAATGAAATTGTTTTAAGATTACCAATCAACCAAATAACTTTAGTTGAATAATTCCTTCTTGTAGCATTATAATGAATCTATGGAAGAGTCATCTAATTTTCATTAAGTAGAAAGATTGTAAAAAGTTTGCAAAAATGCGTAAAATGAAGATGAGAAGGGAAGAATATCTTTTAAAGTCAACACGAACTACTGATAAAGATTTTGTTATATCATTATATCAGTATTACATTTGATATACTCTACCAGGTGTGTATAGAATCCATAAGTGCTACTCTTTTCTGTTAAAGAAATAAAAAACGTCAGAACTTCCAAACACTTGGTCAGAAAAATCAAATAAATCTCGCAATGAATAAATTAGGAAAAGCAACTATGCAAATTATTTTAGGTATTATAATAGTATATTTACGGTATATAAAACATAACACTACGCCTCTTTCACAACAGCAGATTGTATTGTAATCACCAAAAACCAAGACTAACCTGTATCTTCTAATTTACAATGACAATATACTTAACTATATAATGACCCAAATCAAGGCCAGAATCTGTAGGATGAGTAAACAAGTAAACTCCCCTTTTGTTCATAATTTGTTCTCAACACACACACACACACACGCACACACACACAAATGGATACGCACATTCTCTCTCTCTCTCCTACACACAAAAATTTGGAGTTATTCGATTTTACTTTCAATGTTTCGATTTCTTCAACAATAAGTTAAAACCTTATGTTACATTACTCCACTAGCATATCATGTATTATATAACTCTTTTGCATACTTTTAAATTTTATATATGTATGTATGAATATATAAGTGTATAATGTGTGTATGTATGTTTGTACGCCGCAGTGATCCTGGCAGTTCTAATGTATTTTAAGATTCGTGGAATAGTGCACTATTTCAACCTGAACCACAGCAGTCTCTATTAATTTCAGCTATTATTATTTCCTGTAAATGCCTGGAACAAGCATCAGTTGATGCCTTAAACCGTACCATTCTTTTTTCTTTTATTTCGCACAACCACTTTTGTGTTAGTTAATGATGTTGAAGGCTGAGGAATATTTTTTTAAATATCAATTCATCTAACCATTGCACTTATGACAACTTGATGCATGGATCCATTACTGCTTGAAGGATATCTTCCATTGTCACTTGTCAGAAATTTAGAGTAAAATAACCTGACAGCTGACGTTCAAGCGTATTGACTCATGTTCGAAGACTGTTTGAAGAATGTAACTTTGCTCTAGAGCGATGACGATTTAAAGCAAGCGCGGATTTAATTGGCTTTGATTAATTTTGGGATCACTAACAGGGCCTGATGGAATCAATCTAAAATTACTGCCGGTGTTCCTAGAATATGAGATATATTGCTGTGTAAGTTCTGCAATATCCTGCCCAGGTCATTTAGCACTCTCTTATTAGCTATTGTGCATTTATCCCAAATAAAATTTTGGTATCTTTTAAGAACCTATGTTCTGAAATTTGCAACAACATTGCAAGCAAGAGAAAACAAAGATGTTGTGCTATTTCAAAGTAAGAGCAGGGCAGTAATACATAAAAAAAGGTATTTATAGTAGCTACTCCTCCATGTTGATGGACTTGGCAAGCAATAGATTAATCTAGAATACTTTCGTAGTTCCACCATATATATTACGGAAAAAATTCCTTCTGGTTGTCTAACCGCGTCTGAAATAGTAGAATACATAGTCCTCATGCCTGGAGTGAGTTTGAATTCATTGTCCTTGGGTTTATTGGCAATATTATTTGGAACAAACTTCTAAATTTCAAATGCTATATTATTAAATTTTGTGTAGTTAAGTTGATGGATACCGTAGTTTTGTAGTTCTTTATGTATATCATTGAGCTTGTCTACGAGGATGTTTCATCTGTGTTTTGTATTATCATGTTTAGATACAAGTGTTGATGCTTGGAATCTTCGCTCAGAACAGCACGATACTTAAATCGAAGCTGAAGTAGATTAGACGGGTAACAACTTCTAACAGCAAGGTGAAGTTAATCGAAGCTACTGACTATCATGCAATCCAACAAAGCAAATACAAATATTTCTCTGTTTCGGTTGCGCAAAGTTTGCTATTGACTATTCAAAAACTCTTAAATGAACTTGAATCTTGCACTTTATGAAAAGCTATCTTAGAAAGCAGTATGCATGTTGACTGGCGTGTTCAGAATACTCTGTTCCAAAGGTACTATCAAAATTTATGTGAGGCAAGTAGGGGCATCTTGCTTTCATCCTCTCCATTGTTTGTTGTTTCACATGTAGTTTGACGAAATATTATGGTACAGCAATGATTTTGTAACAAGATCGTACTGAAATAGCTTCAAAATGACTCCAAGCATCGAGTTCTTTAAACTTTACTTTTACTATGCAGAAGTTACTAGAATGAAGTGAACTCATTCTCCATTTACGAAGGAGACAGCAATTTAATGAAGACTGAGGTATCTTCATAAATGCAAAAGACAATAAAGATCTACAAGGTCTCATGACATCTGGTAATTTTGAAGCATGTTACACCACCTGAGGAGGCTTACTGCACTGTACGTTGCATCCGATGTCATTACATCGTCCCACATCCATTGGGGAGAAGTGAGATTGAAGCCGAAACGATTGTTACACTAATGAAGCTTCTAGTTACATTCCGTCTCTCGTATCAATCATTTAATATATATATATATATATATATATATATATATATATATATATGCGTGTGTGTGTGTGTGTGTGTGTGTGTGTCTGTGTGTGTGTGTGTGTGTGTGTGTGTATAGTAATAGATACACACGCAAATAGGCACACATATATATACATGTATACACATGCATATGCCTAGCACTATAAATATGCGCACATACTCGTATGCAAATAGAACACATATGGTTTCATATATATTATACTGTTTAAATAAGAATATATGAAGCTATGCTGATGTATTACACGATAAAATGAATTAAATAAAATAATTAAATTAATTAATAATAAAATAAATGAATAAATATAATACTGGAATTATTAAATGAAGACATAAAGGGAAAAAAAAACAAAATAAATGTATATAAAAATTTTATTGCTTCTCGAATAGAGTATTGTGCTTACGTATGTGCATACACATTCGCATATAAATTTACTTGTTATTTATATTAAAATGAGGTATGTATGGAAAACGGGGTGCATATGAAAACGAGTGAACAAGAGAAGAACTCAGTACAAAAGTAGAGTGGAATTGCTTATATAGGCCGTTCCACTTACTTATTAAACCCCAGTGTCTCCAGAATCTAAGATTTTCTTTAGACAGGGGAAATATAATCACATATGTTTTTCTTGTCAAACTTAATCCTCCTATCACACTTATTGAGAGTCTTTGACACCTATAAAGACATTTTATAAATTTCATATTCCGCCTTTCGTGCCAACGAACATACGTAGTTTTTGAGTCATTGAAATATTTTTTTTACATATTGTAATATATTCCTTTTAATTTTCGATTTAATTGGTTCATAGAATTTGCAAACTTTGTAAGATAAACACCACAGTTTTAAATATCTCTAAGAATGGTATTAAAAAATGACACAAAGTTTTGCTATATTTCTCTATCATTGTTTTGTTGTATTCTGAAATTATATGAAAGACGTGGAAATGAATATTCTCAACAGGCTTTTAAGAAGAATTTCAGCCTTTACTTTAAAGGAGAAAAATTGCAGAGAGATGATTGATAACACTAAGAAATTTAAAATGTTTTAGTTCTGTAAAATAACTCAGTTAATAACTGGAAATATTTACCTATATTTACTTGCTTAATTCTTAATACATATTGCAAAAATATGAAGATACAATTTTAGGCTCCATTTTCAAACCTTTTACCTGCGCTAGAAGCAATTATTTTAGAATTGTTACTTTTGCTTTCAATATTTTAAATATAAATTAAAGAGGTGGGCTGGCAAAATTGTTAGCACGTCATGCAAAATGTTTAGTGGCGTGTCGTCTGTCTTTACATTCTGGATTCAAATGCCACAGGAGTCGACTTTGCCTTTCATCCTTTCAGGGTCGATAAAAGAAGTACAAGTTGAACAGTGGAGTCGGTGTAATCGACTTAGCTCCCTCCTCCGAAATTGCTGGCGTTGTGCCAAAATTTGAAACTTAATGTTTTAAATACACATTAAGGTGGTGAGCTGGCAGAATCGTATTCACGTCGGGTAAAATGCTTAGCGGCATTCCGTCCGTCTTTACATTCTGAGTTCAAAGCCTTTCATCCTTTCGGGATCGATAAAATAAGTACCCGTTTGAGCGCTGGGGACGATGGACTCCACTGACCCCTCCACCGAAATTGCTGACTTCGTGCCAAAATTTGAAGTCAATATCTTAAATAAAATAATGGTGGAGATTGGCAGTCAATTCAATTGTTTACCTTCAGTGTTCAAATCCTGTTAATTTTTGCCATTCATCCTATCGAGGTTGATAAATTAAAGTACGACATTAGTACCAGGGCAAAGATAATCAACTATCTCCTTCTCGAAACGGCTAACTTTGCAGCTAAATTAGAAACACTATTTAAAATTTGAGGGCACCAAATGAGACCAAATGAGACTCATGCCGATAGAAGTTGAAGCACTTTAAAATTAAGGTTCCTAAATTTTGGCGTAAGTTATAATCTCTCAAATAAACTGATAATAAACTACTGATAGTTTTTCATAAACCATGTTGTTGAGAAATAAAAATCAATTTGAATTCAAAATATACACAGTCGTAACGAGCATGCGTTAACGTGTATTGTTTAGTGACTTACTGACTATGCGTACCTTACGCTTGAAAATTTAGTAATGCTTTCTTATACAGGCACATGATCACACATAGTCAAATAAATCGATTCTAATAATTTGGCCAGTACTTATTGAACGAAAGTAGAAGAATGAAAGGTGAACTCGAAGTGGAACGCTGAATGTAAAGCGACACGTTAGTAAATACTGCAAGAAATTTCTTTCCGTGGAGAAGCAACAAACCGGTTGTGTGATCACTGCTATGTCCACTTTGATAATAATGGTTTCAAATATTGGCACAAGGCCAGCGACCTCGGTGGGGAGGGTATCACTCGATTACATCGACTACAGTGCTCAACTGGAGCTTATTTTATCGACTCCGAAGGATGAAAGGTAGAGTGGAACTCGGCGGAATTTGAATTCAGAACGTGAAGACGGACGAAATGCCGCTAAGCATTTTTCCGGCGTGCTAACGATTTTGCCAGCTCGTGCCTTATCTACTTTTATAATACTCCTTTCTACTACTAAAGACACAAAGCCTGTAGTTTAAGGGAGAGAGGACTAGTGGATTACATCGACCCATATTTCACTGGTACATAGTTTACCGACCCCGAAAGGATGAAAGGCAAAGTCGACCTCGGCGCATTTTGAACTAAGAAGGTAAAAACGGACGAAAAACCGCGAAGCATTTTTGCTGGCGTGTTAACGATTTTACCAGCTTGCCTCCTTGTCTTCTTTTATAAGATGAAAGATATGTGACAAAAATACTGTGATTAACAAGTCACAGAAGTACACAATGAACTTGAATATTCAAACATTAGGATATTTCAGTTGATAGTCTAAGTATATAATATGGGTCTCTAATGACTAGCAAGATTGACTTTGGCATATATTCGAAATTGGCTGTCAAGTAGCCATATGCTTGAGGACATTCCAGCCATAATCAACTTGTCTTTTTCAGACATATACGAAGGACTATACCATCTTCCACCGTCTGCCTCAACAGATTTAATTAGCACTTTAGGTGACAGCAACGACATAAAGATTCATGATACAAAACTCTATAATGATAACGTTAATGACAATAACCGAAATAAAGATAACACCGATATCAACCACAAAATTAATGTTATCATAATTACAGTAATCTTATTAATACTGAGTGTTTCCATTGTACAACTATGATCAGCCTCATGCGTTTGGGTATGTGCAATAGTATTTACTGTATTGATTTTACTCTAAGTGATATGTTTAGAACACACAGTAATGCTATATTTTAATATTACGTATCTATGTAAGTCTATGAGGACCAAATACTTGTATTTTAGGAATTGATTTTGTTTATAGAAATTCTATTTATATTTGAATAAATATTCGAATTTGTTTCAAATGTATTCATCCTTTAATGTTCCTACATAGCCAGGAGAAGTATTTTCTCTGATGGATTTTAAACTATATTATTCATTTGATTTAGATTTCTTTTATTTTTTTTTTATTTCAAAGCTCGAGTAGTCTGTAGTTGTGACTAAACGCATTTTCTTCTGTTCTCTACACCAGTAGCACTTGAAACTTCAAACTAGTATAAACACGAGAGAACACACGCAAGAGAATATATTTTAGGCTCTATATTGGGGATAAACTTTTTCAAAGAACAATACGAGAACTATTTCTATAAATACATACAACAAATTATATTAGTTTCAAATTTTCGTACAAGGCCAACAATTTCAGTGGAAGTTTTAAGTAGATTGCACTGACCCTTGTATTCAACTGGTACTTATTTTATCGACCCCGTAAGGATGACAAGCAAAGGCGATTTAGGTGGCATTTGAACTTAGAACGTAAAGACAGATAAAATACTGCTAAGCACTTTTTCCAGCATGGTAATGATTCTGCCATAAATCATACTGGTGTCAAATTTTTGCACAAGGTCAGCAAGTTCGGGGTTGGAGTAAATCGTTTATATTATAAGACAGTGGGAATGAGATTTCTGTATTTCTGTACATAATTATGTGCATGGACTGCATATTGTTTGAAAAAAAACTTTAATAAGCTGTTTTTAAGAAAGAAATTTCTGAAAACATATCTTACTAACACTTGTCATCTTTCTGAGATTGCATTGTTTTCTGCCTCTTACGTAATTAGATATAATCAATAATTTGATTAAAAGTCTTCGAGTTAATTTTGAACTAGTAATAAACTGACGAAAATTTTTGTATCCTACACATGGATGATTCCCGTTGTAATTATTGATATGAGAAAAGCACATGCTAGTTCTCTTCCTGTGAATTCAATTTATACCTTTCATGGGAAGATCAAGGGTATTTGCCAAAAACATATTACCCCCAACACTGTATAAATCAGTGAACTACAGCCTTGTCTTTGCCGAAAATAAAGTATTAAGAAACAAATTGGATTTATACACCGAGGAATGTGATAAATTAGTGAAAAAGTACAAAATACGATGTTGGAGCAGCTTTGGAGACAAAATGAAAGCGAGACAAAAAAAAAAAATGTAGAGACAGTGCATACTTTTACGAAATACACAATTTGGTGTCAGAAACTTGAAAGTAAACTGACATGTGACGATAGTGAAATCTGATGAATTAATAAACAAGCTATAATGAAACGCGATGCTCCAGAATGGCCGCAGTCAAATAAATGACTGGAACATGTAAAAGAATAACAATGCTATTTCTCGTTCGTTCTTCCCGTACAACTTGCTCAAACGCCTCTATTATTCTACACCTCGAGTAACCGCAAAGTAATTGCCACTTATTCGCGCAAACACATGTGGGACCGCTGCTGTTAAGTTTAGAGAACCATGTGCAGTCTGCTTCCAGTGCAGTAGTTAATTACTATACATAGTAGATATTAGTTCTTTGTAACATAATGCAAGAATGCGTTCCCCGATGATCTGTTGTGGTTCAGCATCCAATTGCCTTTGGAACATCCAAACAACCACCATGGCTTAACGTACGTAAGAATAATAATTCAAATTTGTGTTTATCGTAATTTCACACGCACGCATGCATGCTTGCATGTATATATGTATGTAGACGACGGGCTTCTTTAAATATCCGACTACCAAGTCCACTCATAAGGCTTTGGTCGCCCAGTGTTCACAGTAGAAGACACTTGCCAAAGTTGTCACGCAGTAGAACTGAACCCGGAGCCATGTGGTTAGGAAGCAAACTTTATACCACACAGCGACGCCTGCGTGTATGTGTATATATGTTATATATATATATATATATATACGTATGTATGTATGTATGCTTGCATGTATGTATATATATATGTATGTATGTCTGTGTGTGTGTCTCCGTGTTCGTGTATCTGTGTATATACATATGTATGTGTATGTATATGTGTGTGTGTTTGTATTCACAGAACAACCATTTCTTTGTCTCATTTTTTTTTCTTCTACACTTTATCCTCCTTCTAACTTTCGATTAAATTTTCTAATTCTCTCTAGGAAAGCTCGAGACCTATAAGACATCAACTACATTAATCTTTCAATGAGCATGAAACTAGTAATTGCATCTTGTTTTCACTGTGTCATTTCTAGTATCTGATTCGCAGTTAATTCTGTACTTATATATAACTTAATGTATCACTTATCTACAATCTCCATCAAATGAATTATCTTGATAGAGAAATACTTGGTATTTATAAATTTGATATTATACAATTCCACCTTCTCGGCAGTATATGTTTGTTGGTATCTCTAAAAATCTAAAATTATAACTTTAGAGTCTAACGAACATGGTTGCGGGCAAACTACTTCATTAATTAATTGATTAATTGATTGCTTACAAAATTAATTACTGTATGGATTTACAAAAAAATTATACGTACAAACCAATATATAGTGATGAAATTGTTTCTCTAGCCATTCGAAACGAGCCTAATTTTATATAAAGTTACGTAACAGCATTCTCTCCATTTTTTCCGTTTGATTGATTGCTATTATACACTGTGATAACTGCACCAACCAACTGGTTGGCGAATTTCCTCGGATTTACGGTTTGTACGGAATGCTCTGTGGATTTAACCTATACAGATTCCGATCTTCCTCACTTGATATTCTGTTAGCAATGTTCTTCGCATGGAATGCTGGTTTTCGGTTTTCGGCTGACTGCATCAACCCCTATTTTCTATCACTATAAACTATATGAACATGCATACGTAAATACATTTCGATGTAAAAATGAGGGGAAAGGGTACCCAATATCTATAGTAAGGCTGGTTCATTTATTTATTCGAGATTGGGTTCTACTCTTATCTGGAGAGGAAGAACGCATTCGTCGTTACTATTTTTTTTTATTGTCATTGTGTTCTTCATATCGTGAAATATGAGGTGATAGCAGTTAATTGGTGTATCAAATCTTTCAAGTGTGTCTAGTGTTAAGGTTACACACACACACACACACACACACACACACACACACACACACACACACACACACACACATATATATATATATACCGAGGCACGATAAGTACGAAAGGTATATGTTTAAGATTTCCTTTGACCCAGTTCCCAAGGACTGGGATAAAGGAAACTTAGCATAATTATTAGTCCTTCTCTACATAACTATCACCACTACCACCAATGGTGACACACCTCTCCCATCACTTTATGCAGTGTGAAGACCTCGTCTGTAGAAGTCGGTATGTTGCGTCTGGAGCCAAGACCTTATATCGGAAATAAGTTGATTATCATCCGAAAATTACTTCAAAGAAGACTTCATGGTTGGAAAAAGGTGGAAGTCAGATGGCGCAAGGTTCGGAGAGTAAGGAGGATGGGGAAAGATTTCATAACCGCAGAGAGTGCTTTGATCTGGGTAACACGCGCATTGTGAACTGGGGTGTTGTCTCGAAGGAGGCGAACTCGTTTGGTCAGCCTCACTGCTTTGATGGTGTTTCGCAATTTCTGCAGCAGAGAAGCTGCTCTTTGCCAGAAAATCCACCATCACTACTCCACCCTTTGCCAGAAAATCCATCATCAGTACTCTGCGCTGGTCCCAAAAGACTGTGAGCATCAACTTATCTGCTTAGGGTTGTACACGAGCCTTCTTT
The DNA here is from genome assembly GCF_001194135.2 of Octopus bimaculoides. Classification (NCBI taxonomy): domain Eukaryota; kingdom Metazoa; phylum Mollusca; class Cephalopoda; order Octopoda; family Octopodidae; genus Octopus; species Octopus bimaculoides. The sequence continues at coordinate 6,766,476 of NC_068987.1, forward strand.
GGAGGTGGTGAGTTATGCTTCCATTGCTGCGATTGGACTTTAGTCTCAGGATCATAGTAAAAGTTTCATTATGTGTGATAAGTCTACCGGAAAAGTCCTCCTCGTTCTCTCGGCACATTGTCAAAGAGCCTGGGACCAGTTGACTCGTTCCTGACTTCTGAAAAGCTGCGAGCTTCCGAGTAATCCATCATGCAGACAACTTCCGTATATGCAAATTGGTCGTGTGTGTATATGCGTACGCATGAATGTGCGCACGACGTCTCTGTTTACGTTTCGGCAATGTGAACTAATCTTTGTTTATGTGTCCCCTCTATATCCTGTGGCATAGTGGTTTGATAAAATTTAATCAATATGACAGACCAAAGTTCTTGGCAGCAGCACTCCCGCGTTGCCACAACAGTGCTATGTATATGTATGTATGCGTGCATGAATGTATGTGTGCATGTAATGTACGTCAGTTTTTATTTGTGGGAAAATATCTTTTTTATACCATAGTGAAATATATTCTTATGAATATACATGCACTTTTCAGACTATCAGATATTTCCGAATATGTTTTACTTTTTATTATAGATTTATAGACACTGTAGCTGTACACTGTTGCAGATATAATTCAATATATACACTTTACTACTTGAGATATTTCATTATCCAGTCTTTCATCGATGCATTCATCATCTTCATATCAATTTGTTGAAAACCATTTCCAACACACAAAAGCAAACCTGTCAAATAAATTGACGCTTGCAGTATAAGATCTAGATCCTATTTCACCGAAGTAGGTGATATATAATGATGTGAATGAAAATGATTCTATTCATTCGTTTTATTTTCCAGAATTTTATCAGAGTAGAATTTATCACAAATTTTTGTCACGAATCTTAGATTTCAGTGAAATTACTCAATCTTTTGAATTTTGTTTTATTTGAATCTCATTTATTTGGTTATAAGATTTTATTTAATGTGCAAATGAGTGGATCCGGAGTATTGTATGAGCTGGATAAATCCATTGAAAAATAAATTCAGGGGTCAAATTGACTACTGACTAACAATTTAAAGTTCGTGAAATGCTACCAACTCACTGGATGTAAAATTATTATATGCATGGAAATTTTTCTCGAAACTATATCCACTGTTTAGCTAAAGCCTCACCAAATTAGAAATAGGCCCCACCGGCGAACCACATCACTCCTTTGTTGCAGAATTGTTTTTAACATCCCAAAATATTCATATGCAGAGACACACCTATATACACAAATTAATATATTGCTTAGAATAGCATCAAGTGAGCTGTATTTTAGAATTACGAACGACAAATAATTAGTAAATATTTTACTTCTACATGCTTTCTTGTTTGAAAACAAAACTACGAAATTATCTCCAAAAGGAAGAATTCTTACGACTACATAACATATGAAAACCTTCCGAATATGTTCAGTATATATGTATATATTTATGCTTTACAAAATATGCAAACGAGTATAGCACTCACTAATTGTTTGTGTTTGGGTCGGAGAGTCCAGTCTGTTTTGAGTCCAGTAAAGCTGTTTGATAATAAGCATAGACCACTTGTTAGCCTTTGACCCTATAAAACATCAATGGTGTGTGTGTGTGCGCGTGTGTGTGTGTGCGTGTGTGTGTGTGCGTGTGTGTATGTGTGTGTGTGTGTGTGTGTTAGAGAGAGAGAGAGAGAGAGAGAGCTACTTGATACTGGGTCGGTACTTATTTTCAGCTGAGTGGGCTGAAACAACTTGAAATAAAGAATTTCATCAAGGATACAACAATCCCAGAATCCAAAGCAGTAGTCCATTCACCTTCACACACACACACACACACACACACACACACACACACACACACACACACACACACACACACAATATTCAAATTACATCAAACAGAAAATTACAAAATGTAATGTATAGTTTATAGATCCACATGTATGATGTTATACACACACGCACATACACAGAATCTGCACACACAAACACAAACGGAAATACATGCACATCTGTACAGGTTTTCTGTTTATGTGTTGAGTATGACATAAGTTTCACGTAACAGGAAACACGATTACATGTACGAACCGATATTTAATAAAATCCACATTTTGTTCAACTATACAAACGACTGGTGAGTACAGATTATAAAAGAGCTGATTGTACACCTAAATAAACAGCTAATTACAGAGGTTTAAATACTAGATTCAACTCTAAACAATAATCTCCACATTCCCCAAACAAAAAGGAACGCGGAGGTTGGTGTCAAAATAAAATCAACAATTAAACCTTGTGATATATCTACTGACCACCTAACATTCTCACTTATCTACATTCTTTTGCGCACACCTAAAAGCAACTGCAAGACTGAAGCTGACACACCTAAATAGACTCACCTGATTACAAAGTTTTACATACGTCACTAAATTCTGAACACTAAAATCAATTCTAAATTTATTCAATAAGTAGCTTCCATCACGACCTACGCTATTACCTAATTCTCCCCACTGTGTATATGTATATATATTAATAGTAATGGTAAGACAACAAAAGAATGAATGAGACCTCGATATTATGTAAATAGAGGAATTTATCTGTAATATTATATGACAACCGAATAATTGTCACATATTACATTACAGATATATATATATATATATATATATATATATATATATATACACGCACACATATTTATGCACATATATGCATATATACACGCATGCTTTCATATGTGTGTTGAGTGTGTGTGTCTCTGTCTCTCTCTTTCTCTATCTCTCTCTCTCTCTCTCTCTCTCTCTCTCTCTATATATATATATATATATATATATATATATATATATATTCCATTAGTTTATTTTAAGTTTCAACCAGAGGCTGTGGCAATGCTGGGGGCATCACCATAAACGCTAATGCTTGCTTATGTTAGACTTACTTCCCGACCTTATCTCCGGAATCGGTCCTGGCGAAGTTGTAAGTTGGACAGAACTGGCTTTCTTTGCGAGTCTTGCCGTGCTATGGCTTAAGTTGGCATATCAGAAAAAGAATTGTAGAATATATATATATAACTTCTTCACTTGTTTCATTCACTGAAACTGCTGTTACAGTTCTGGCCTCAAATTTTGCTGCACATGAAGTTACAGTGACGTAAACAAACCAATACAAATTGTCAAGCGCTCAGCGATAAATACCAACCATACATACACACACACATACATACATACATGCATACCTGCATATATACACACATACATAGTATGTATGTATGTATGTATGTATGTATGTATGTATGTCTCTCTCTCTCTCTCCCTCTCTCCCTCTCTCTCTCTCTTTCTCCCCCCTCTCTCTCTCTCTATATATATATATATATATATACGCCGAGCTTACGGGGAGGTTTCTATTAACCAAATTCATTCAGAAAGTATTTGTCAACGTGGGTCTATAGTACAAGACAATTGAAAGAGCCATACACTGGCGCTGAATACGAAATCATGTGGCCGCTAGGTGAACTTCTTAAATTAACTGCCATGCTCATACCTTTGTGTTATATATATACAAGGATAATAAAATGATAAATGGCGCTTATAGAAAATTGTATTCCTCGTACACCGCATGTGATGACAGCGGCTACGGTTTAGAATTCTTTTTTGTGAACTAATCTGCTAGAATATGATATTTGGCACGTAGAGAACAGATGTTGATTTTGAATTATAACTATTGTTCTGAGAATTCTATATTGTGTTAAATATAACTCCGTAATAGGTATTTTATTGTATTGCTTAGTTCCAAATACATCGCGCGAATGCTATTATGATATCCCATGGTTCCATTAGTAAGTGTAAGCTTCCAGAAGTTCATGCTAGATGGAAGATGAAAGGAAGTTAACCTCTTATTTTAAAAGGGACGGATTCTTTGGAATATTCGTGATGTGATAAAACAACTAGAAATGTCCTCACAATAAAGTTACGTTGCGCTAAACTATTCATGCGTTCAAACACGCGCACAGAAACACTTTAGACACCGCTGCCTATAGAATACATTGTTGTTTCTTTATTTTTACATAAGTTACAAATCTGGGCAACTCTATATGCTGCTACATGTGTGAATCATTTTTATCTGATATACACTGAAAAGTTCATGTGTACATACTCTCACACAAGCGCACAGACACGCACAAATACGCACACGTATATATAACATGCAGTTTGTTTGCAGAAGGTACAAGTTTGGGCAATTCTGTATGCTGCTAAATATTGAATGACTCACTTTTATCCGACATTTCAATAAAATAATCTTCCTCTCTATGTGCCGTTTTAGTAGATTTATAGATATTTCAAGAATCTGAACTTTAGCACATTGATGTCAACGTCAGTTCCAAATGAAAATACATACGTGTTTTACAAGACTTTTTATTCACTTTGAATGAATTCTATAGGAATGTGAAGGAATATATCAGTTGGTAATGCACTCGATTGATTTATTCCAATGAATAAAAAAAGATATTAGACAGTGAATATTCGATTTCGTGTGCACGTATATACAATTCTTTCATTTGACAAACCTAATTGATGAAATAAATAAAACTCTATTTCTAAATCTGTATTATCACTCAGTGTCCATCGTAGCTAGAAATAAGTGTCAAAATTGTATAATAAGATGAGAAAGGTCGAATGAATTGTTTTGAACTCTGCGTCAACTATTCTCTGGTTACGGGATGAATATCTTTAATAACAGATCAACCCGAAATTTGACGAACTGCAGTTGCACATTTTTCTTCTCTCCATTAACTAACCCAAGTATATATTTTCCTACATTGATTAAACACTATTACTTTCTCCATAATTTCCCGCCCCAAACATCATCCACATTTCAGACCTTTATTGTTTTCACGAACAAAGACCTTAGACATTACTTGTTCACGTCTTCTGACATAAAACTCTATTTTAAAGCTAAAGTTAGTTTTTTTGAATGTATAAAAATTATAATTCGTAGATATTCCGGGATGTAGTACAGTAGCTCATTTAAGTTTGTCTTCTATATGTTCTGAATTAAAATTTACGGAAAATGCTTTTTTTTTAAATATATCGTTTCAATCTCAATAATATTTCAATATCGGTAATGCATTGCATGATATCAGTTGACTCATTATCCAGCGCGACTAGTTTTGTGTTTAGTTAATTATATCAGTATAATTGCCGAATCACATCTTGTTGAATTTCTTCGAAATGAACAGATATACCTTCAAATGTTTGTAACAGACGAAAAAAAACCCTGAAAACTATCGACAAGGTTAAAAACTCCTCAAACAAACATAAATTCAACTTACTCTACGCTTTATTACTCAGTATATTGACTCTGTTGTTAATTGCTAAGTAGATATCTATTTCGATAAATTAAAGCAGAAAAATGGTTTAATAGACGTGATAATAGTATCAGTTTTCTGCTGCTTAGTGCACGAAATTTGGTAAATTTATGGTTAGGGTGGTTCGAAAACAAACAGCTATAAAAATGTAAAAGTAAGTAGTTGAGAATTTTGCAGAATATGGGTTAAGAATATGGCGAGAAAATAAAGAGGTAGATTCGTGGATTGGTATGTTAAACTTTCGTTGATAAATGGTGGAAGAAAAAGATCTCTATCAAATAGGAAGGCTACGTTGCTACGTAGTTAAGTTTTCGTTACACAATTGGACAGATAGTTATAAATTAAATAAATAGATGTACGCGTGAATTAGACGGTTTCTTGGCTGCTTCATTGGTAAAAAGGAACCGAATATGCTGACGTGAAGATAAGAAATGTTTAGGTATGAAAGATAAATGTTTGAAGTAGTATTGTCTGACCTTCACTTTTAATAACTAGGTAAGGTTTTCCTCTCTTCATTAAAACTGTATTTGCTATATAAAGATATATTATTTGCAAATTGAAATTTCTAGATGCTTACACACACACACACACACACACACACACACACACACACACACACACACACACACACACACACACACACACACACACACACACACACACACACATGTAATATATGCATATAGGAAAAGTATCTTTACTCTTAGCTATGTACTGGTTACACAATCATTTTCTAGTTCTGCCTTTTTTTATGAAGGCATTTTTATATTACCGTATGGATTTTTTGTAGGTAGCTTAGGCCAGTAAAATCCCCAATTCTATCGTTTCTCGTCTTCAGAATGTTGTGATGGTGGTATGTGTTGCTGTCTTTTAATCTTAGGCAGGATTGTATGATTGGTATAAACATGGAATTTTTGGCGATTATATTTAATGCAATCCCCGCTAGAAATATTACGAGAACATATCCAAAATGGGATAATTCGAGAACGGAGCGGAATGAACGATACGATCGCAGAGTACCGGAAGTACAAGATGCCCGGGGTCAGACATACTGCAAGGTTCACAAACAGGAGGGCCCGCGCAGTTACCGAGTGGCATCCAAGATATCGGAAAAGGCCACTTGGAAGAACTCCATGACCATAGGAAGACGATTTAGTTAAGCAATTTAGTTCACGATGGAAAAGGATGGCGCAATCAAGACAGAATTGGAAGCACATTGTGACCAGCGATGTATAATAGCATCTAATGAGCCGGCTGATGACATAATACTGTAATTTAATAAGAAAAGGATAAATGACGTTGATAAGAAGAAAAGATATGATATAATTGAATGGGACTTCCTTATCCTCTCGTGAAAATTTCGGATTCTGGCATAAAGAAGAAACTTTCATTGGTGATTCAACGTCCAATGAATTCCTAATTCTTATTTTTCTTTATGTCTAATGTGGAACGGAAATTTGTCTTTAATAATGATTGTTATATCAGTAAAATTAATGTACACAGTTACATTCTTTATGGACTGAAATCACAGTTTAGTCCTGATTTATGATGAAAGGTAATTCTTCGAAGAACGATTCTCCACAACGTTGAATTTTATGTCTGAGTGAGAATTGATTAATTTAGTAAACCGTAAATACTGAAATATTAGAAATGAGCATCTGGAAACCTAAGTCCATTATTTACTTTTACACACACACAGTTTCGATGAAATATGTATCAAAATGTTTAAAGACAAACAATTAACCGTAATTTAGAAACTGAATATGAAAGCTATGTTAATCATGAAAAACATTGTTACTTACTAGTTTCCCAGTTCATACCGCGAAACATCCATAAAGTAATATATAATATTTAAAAGGATTTATTTAGTTAAGCATTCTACACATATTAAAACATGTGTACAAGAGTTATCCTTTAAATACACACACACACACACACACACACACACACACACACACACACACACACACACACACACACACACACACACACACACACACACACACACACACACACACACAAATCGATATATTTTATCGTTCCGATATATACAGTCATATTTCATAAATTGATAAAATTAATGGTGGAAAGCGCAAGATAAAACATCCTGAAGATTTATTAAGTTGATGGTTATATTCATTGTGTTATTTAAAGTGAGGTATACTCTGAAGTATCCGATATTCAGATATAATTCAATTTGTCTTCGTTATGGAATTTTGTATATGCTATAACCACTTTAATTTGGCAAAGTTACTTTCGATCACCATGATACAGAAGTATGATGTCGACAGACAACAAAAGATCGATGGGTTATAATTATAGGATAACAAATACATTAGTCGCATGGCCATTTTTACTTTTCTGAAAAAAATTTCAAGAATACTAATTAAATCATTACTAAAGTTATTATTAGAATTAAAACCATAATCAGGCTTATTAAGGAAAAAAAAAACGAACTATAATTGTTATATTACACTCTGTTAGTGTTGGTGAAACTTCATTTACAAAATAGCTTCACAATTCCATTAGAAAATCAAATATAATAACGTAGTTTCTTTTTCTGTTTGTCATACAATCGCATTACTGACCTACATCGCATTGAAAAGCACTTAGAATCTAAGAATGGAGGAAACATAAGCTGAAAAATAATATTGTCCACAGAAAAAAAAAAGAAATGACGGAAAGAAGGTAAACAAAAGAACAGAAGAGCAGGACAGGAGAGACTAAATGGATGAAAAACAACAGGGAAAGAGAAAAAAATATAAAGTTAGAAAAATAGAAGAGAGAGATGAAAATTGAATGGTGAAATAGGAACAGATGGAAACGATCGAGAATAGGAAGAAAGTTGGAGACTAGTAGATGGTAGTCATACGGCCCATAGATGTATGAAAATCAGTCTAATCATAACCATCGCGTCTTTGTTTTTACAGGAATTGATGTCAACGTATTCCTTTATCCATTGTCTCATATTTTAAAACTGTAGGGTGTGATATGAAGGAGATTTGGCTGCTATTTTTAGCAAGTTATTTGACCAGCAGGTCAACCCAATGAAGAATATCTACATGGTCGATCGAAATGGTAGAATTATTAACCAAATCACTTTTAAATCAAGAATTATCGTCTTCAAAAAGGCAACATTGGATAAGATAATACTAAGATAAAAAAATAAATAAGTATCGGAGTAACAAGTCGGACGTTAAATGCCAGAGACACAATATATATATTCGTTCCGTAAAGCACATTTAAAAGGAACGATATGAATTGAAGAATTATAGATATTATTAAACTTTACATAACTGATTTCGCGAAATGGACTGTGAGTACTGCAGAAAAATGAAACATAATTATTGGATAAAAAAAAGAAAGAATTTATAGACACCAGGAAAACCTAGAAATGCACGTAATGCTGAACTTAACGGCGCAACAATTTAGATTGAAAAAGGAAAACAAAGTGATCAACGAATTAATCAATAGAAAATAATAACAATTTAGCGATATGGTATACAATGAACTCGAGAGATAAAAACTCAGCACCAAGCAAGGCTCAGTCAATGCAGATATTTACTGAATTACAACTTAGATGTATGGGACATAATAATGAAACAAACCAGTGAAGAGAAGCAAAGAAACCTTGATGAAGCAGCCAAAGCAACATCACGTCAGCTTTAGAGAAAAGCGATAGCCATGCACAGAAGAACGATCCCGCTTGTATATAAAACGAGGTTAATAAAATAACACGGGGGAAAGTTCGCAGTGCAATGCTCGAGGCAGAAGAAAATTAATTCAATTTTGATTATAAACTATAAATAATGTTTTGAATCTCTTCCCCTTTCGTTTACAAACAGTAATAAGTTTATATATATATATAAATATATAGTTTTAGGGAAAATAACCAATTTTCAAGAACTCATCGATGAAATCCACTATCACATATAGAAAAATTAATAATTAAAAGCACAATAAAAGAGTATAATATAAAGTAAAGTAAATATCATAAGATAAATATAATAAAAAGATTACACGTGTTTCATAACCAATTTTCAAATAGAAAAGAAATTTAAATCGATTAAAATCAATTGAAATTATCGAAAATAAATTCTATTCAAAAATATAGCTACTCGTCAGATCGCAAGTAGAACAATAATTAGATATATATCTCAACCAACAATAAGTACCAAATTAATTAGTATGAAATACTTATTATATAAAGATAGA
>NC_068987.1:6776099-6781479 GCF_001194135.2 Octopus bimaculoides
TTAGAGAAAAGCGATAGCCATGCACAGAAGAACGATCCCGCTTGTATATAAAACGAGGTTAATAAAATAACACGGGGGAAAGTTCGCAGTGCAATGCTCGAGGCAGAAGAAAATTAATTCAATTTTGATTATAAACTATAAATAATGTTTTGAATCTCTTCCCCTTTCGTTTACAAACAGTAATAAGTTTATATATATATACAAAGTTTTGATTTAAAAAAAAACTTTAACGATAAAGATTAAAAATTAATCAAATATTATTAATCAAAAATAATCGAAAATATATCAACACTATTCAAATCGAAGTTCTAATATTATGTTTAAATGAAACTATAACTTCTAAATAATTTAGTGTTAAATAAGTTATCTATTAAAAATAATCTATAAAGAACCAAATGAATAGTATAAAAACAAGAATACATATTATTTTCAAATAGTAGAAAATCTTTAGCAAAGTTAAAACATTACTTGAATTACGGAAAAATTTGGATAAGTAATGTTTTCACTTTGCTAAAGATTTTCTACTATTTGAAAATAATATGTATTCTTGTTTTTATACTATTCATTTGGTTCTTTATAGATTATTTTTAATAGATTATTTTTAATATTCCAGGGAATGACTAGTTCAGTGATGCCATGTCCGACAACTATGCATTTACTGTTACTGACATACAAATTCGATACTGTTATACAAATTATTTTATGACACATAGACACTCATACATAGATACTACTATAATCAGAAAACAAAATATCTTGATTACAGCGTTTATTTTGCCGTAGCCATAATATCGTTAGCAGTGACGTTGGGTACGAAAAGAAAAAATTGCACCAAGCAGATTTAAAGATTGGTTGTAATGGGGTGAGTTTAACTTCTAAAATTAATTTAGACTTAAGCAGTGTACCATCTTTGTCTAACTAAGCGTACTACTAAAAACTTCTGAAAATGAAGAAGCACAAAATATCTGTTAAGAAATTTTATACACTTAATGTTACAACTAATTCCGAATGAAATGGAATTTGTTCAAAGAATAAATTGCTTTTATTAATTGCTGATTTGCTTGTGATCATCAGATATCTAATCTACTTAATAGAAACATTTGAAGTATTCATATGATACCAATTCCACAGTTCTTAAATGGTTTTTAGCTTCCACAAAAAGTCTTTTTGAGATAATAAATATAATACTGTGAACTCAATTAAATCTTAAAATACCGTAATTTAATTTTCTCTTAATAAAACATATTGTAATAATTGAAAGATTCTGTTAAAATATTAAGAATCTTTTGTTTCCAGATTTCTAATTCTAGTCACGATAATTATAGACACACACACACGTGTACACGCTTGTGAGTATACATGGATAGGCTTAGGAACGAAAACATAGCACTCAGTTGATTCTGTGATGGTTAAGTACTTGTATTAATCGTTTGCGACTTATATCTGTATTAGTTGTAGTTTTTACATAGGAAAAATGTTTTATTTTCGAAAGTGATGGTGGTAAGTGACGAAAAGGCAGGTATAAAACAAGGCTGCTTGTCATTAGATGATGTTGCAACAAGCATTCCTATTGATCATTCCGCGTCACCTGATTGAACCAGGAATCCTAGCGAAATTCAATTATCCGAAGACTGTCAACTTTTTAGGCGTTAAATTATACCTCAAAGCAAGCAAGCATAACAGGCATTTTGTTTACATCATAAGAATTTAGAAACTAATAACTCGATTTCAACTGCAGAGCTCGAAGTAGATAAGGCCATAGATAATATTATGTAAATATTGGGATAAAATTCTTCAAGTCATCCTGTCCGAGAAGATAGCTTTCCTGGACTTCTTATTTGAATCCTTTGACATTTTTCATTGATGAAACATTGTCACGAAGTTGACAGGTATCAACATTCAGTCTTATTCGTTTTACACATTGTTTGATTAACTTTTAGATTAAGATATTCATGTATTTTACAGGATTTTGTGAAGTTTACTAACGTGTTAGGTTTATTCGATTTCGTAGTTGGCCTACTCCGTACTAGTTAACTATTCACATCGGACTTGAAATAGCTCAATATCTCATTTAAAAACTTGTCCACTCAATCAGAATTGTTTGCAAATCAACTCAGCTGACCTGTGTGTTAATTGAATAACACGCAGGTCAAATTTTTAAACTCCACATATCATCAGCATTATCATTACAAATTATCAGTTTATTATTGTGAAATAATTCCATCCTAATCAGTGGTCGTAGTCTTCAGAATCGTAACGGTGGTTGTCATCATCGTTCTTCTTCTTCACTTTCAACTTTTTGTCATCATTATCATAGAAACCAAAAAAAAAAAAAAGCAAAACAAAACAAAAACTATAATACTATCAATCACAATGCTTTTAGTGCTGACAATAAGAACCACCATGACAGCACCAAACAATGTAAAAATTAATTCAAGTAGAATCATTTCTTCATTATCAGCATCACCAAAATACATCAAGTACTGAATCATAATCTGCATTGTTTGTAACCATAGAACGTGTAAATTCCTATTGTAGGAGTTGAAATTATCGGAATCGACCAAAATAACATTCTTTTTCTGTATCAGGAATTTCAATCGGACGATTTTTGAAAGATTCAAGTTATCCTAATGGGGTTAAGTGATTCCTTTCTTCTTCTTCAGAAGCCGCTTTTAGAAAGTTCCACTTCGACACGCTACTCTGCTATCTCACATATACAGTTGAATTCTGAGAGCGCTTATTTAATTCTATCGACGTGAAATGCTCTCATATCTATAGAAAAATGCCTGCATTATTGGTGCAACCTTCTTTAAACATAATATTTTCATGGTTCGTTTTGATTTCTAATAAACGGATTAAAGATTTATATGTATTTACTATTACTTATGCAATACTGATATAACAGACTTTTGCCGGATTGAAGTTTTGAATACTATTTTTTACCTGGTAAATTATTAGCAAATCTTTGTTTCTCCTTAGTGATAGCTAAACAGACAAATTGAGGGGGAAAAAGCAGTCAAACATTGCAAAGATTACATCACAAAATCTCGTCTGGCATCTCGGTACTAGAAAAAACACTTCAACTCCTAAACAATTTCTAATTCTATGCAGTTTTGAACTGAGAGCCACAATGGAATATTTACTCACGCCTGAGATGGTGATCCTATATTAGACGCACAGAGATCCAGTGCCACGTTTTCACAAAGGCCGATTGAAATGTATAATTATATTCGAAAACCCATTCTCATTACGCACTGTCTTTGCTGTTTCTCTCACTACAGTTGTGATATCTGTTTCTCAAAGGTTTCGGAGAGCTTGCGATGGCCTAAATCAGTGATCCTTTCACTTGTTCAAACTTAGAAAAAAAAAACCCAACAGAAACATTTATTCAGTTTGCTTTGCATATGATCAACTTAGAAATTGTTGTCTCGAATATTCATATTACCAATAATAAACAACTCTAAATACTTGACATGATTGCATTATAATAACGAATCATAAAGTTTCTTCCTCTCGACGCCATATTTACATAACTGTTACTCATATGGCTGACTTATCAGTCTAACGACCTATTAGTGTTTTCTTGGCTACATTATTTAATGTTACCTGGCAATCGGCTAAATGAACTCATTCTTATCAGTTATATGTTGTATTTTGTTGGATGCTTTTAAATGCGTAGGAAACAGTGATTCCTTTATATAAATTATCCAATTATTATTAGTCAAGATGAAATAATTATTTCTTTTGATTATTTTGTTTAGAATAAAATTGCGAAATGTTTATATTACACGTATGGCAAATTTATGTAGTAATGAACAACAATCGATTGATACAACCGTGGTATTTTACTGATATCAATTTTGATTGAAAGCTAGTTAATATATTAGTTATTTAGTGAGAAAAAGATTAGTGTTTTACACACACATACACGTACTCACACACGCACACACACACACACACACACACACACACACACACACACACACACGCACACGCACACACCAATTGCGAAAAGGAGTTCAAAGAAGAAAATGTTTTCACCTGGAGAATATTAGCTTTACTATAATTAAGGGTAAATATACAGCTTAGGAGAAGATAGGCGTTTTACAATTTCTGTTTTTCTCTGTCATTTGTATTTAGCTGTCACTGAAATTCATATTCCATTTTCTCTTATTAATAATTCCCCCGCCTCTCACTCTCTCTCTCTCTCTCTCTCTCTCTCTCTCTCTCTCTCTCTCTCTCTCTCTCTCTCTCTCTCTCTCTCTCTCTCTCTCTTTTGTAAGAAGCTAGATATTATCGCTAAGAGAATCTAGTTTCTAATCAAAAAGGATCTAAATATTCTTATTATAAAGTACAAATATTTTTCTTCTTGCTTAAAATCAATTTGAAATTCATTCATCTCTGCTTGCAATGTTTAGATAATTCGACATATACAACGTCCCCATGCATTAGTAATGAGCAAAAGGGTCAGAGGCGCTATGATTTGCAGATTTATAGTGTATCGTTAAAAGTGTTATGTGGAAAGTATAAATTATTGCGAAAGTTAATGGCAATAACTGAAGATAAGTGCAATTCCGTGTAAGGTTGTAGTTTACCATATTATTGAATCGTTGTCCTACATATCCTTACATCTGATTTTATATATTTTGCTAAGATATTTAGATAATTATATCTTTTATTTTCCCTCATAAATATCGATTTTGGTAGAATTAGCTCTTAATAAATTGCAACATACGTTGATTTCTATTACCATAATAATTTGTGTTATACCACATTCGACAATGTAGAATTGCTCAAGAATATTAGTGTAATTTTTTCATTAACATTGATAACGCTAAATAATTTACGTCTTTGATTTGTTCCCTATTATGTCGTTCTCTAAAATTATTGGTATTAGTTTAATTCGTTGTGAATAATTATTGTTCATTCAATAACAGTTGCATCGCCAGTCCAATAGTTACTGTTAAAAGCTTCTATGTCCACACACTAATGTAATAAAAGCACATAAACTAGCCGTTTATATTTAACAAAATTTCTTCTGAAGACAATACTATAATTTTTGTTTTTACAATTTCTGTGAAGTTGTTCTGTAGCTATATATAACATCTGGAGTGGCTTGAAGAATTAAGTCTGATGTTTTGGGCTTACTTTGTTTCATTTTGTGTTTGAATTACACGTCAAATGTTTAATAAGATTGATTTTGCTTTTTTTTTTTTTTTACACGAGAACCATGAAAAAAAGAAATGGAAACATTTCATATTCTTGCTTCGAAACCGACTGCTTATGTTTCTAAGTTTTTGTGTCTGTTTGTCTGTGCTTGCATTTCTGAAAGTGCGTGTACATAACTTTATACAAGCACATTATCTCACATAAACAGAGA
>NC_068987.1:6781501-6785184 GCF_001194135.2 Octopus bimaculoides
ATATATATATATATATATATATACTCTTTTGACAACCATAATCAATATATTATGTAACTACATAATGTACATAGATAGTTGATTTCAAGATTCCAACTGTAAAAAACGCATAACACTCCAAAACAATCCAACCTAATCTAAAACGAAACTCATGGATACAACGAAGAATTACGATATGAATCTTTGGCATTTGTAGAAGGAAAATTACGATGACTACGTCTATGCATTGAGAAAATAATACATTTAGTAACTAAGTTATGTATATGTAAGTCTATGGAAACCGAAATAAAGTGTTTTACTAGAGAAATCCCCAGAGAAATGTAAGTAGAAGAGATATCAGTGATACAGTAACTACCATAGAGTCCGCAACATCAGTCATGATAGTTTGCATATGTTTATTACAAAGCAAAAATGGGTTATCATCATCAGATGGTGTACAAAAGAATTTTAGGAGTAAAAATAGCAGAAATTTTAACTAGGTAAAATACATAATACATTCCTGTCTTATATTTTGCCACTAAATGAAACATTTCATTTTTAACGAAAAATTCTATTTGCCTCATATAAACAGAGAAATGTTTAACATAGAGAGCACGTAAATAAATAATCATGTACACATCTGTACACACGTGGAAATGTATACTTATGATACTTTTGCAACTAAATACTAAAGCTTACACCCAAATAAAATAAACATTCAGTTTGAATATAAATCAAGTGGGAAGGCGAGAGGAATGTGACGTGAAACCCACACGATCATTTCAAGTTCACTCCAAAATATACACAAGTTGCTTTCACAGCATACAATGAATTGCAGACCACAATGATTTGCATTGTTCATAAGTTGGAAACTATCTTCACTAGATAACAAAATATCTATATTGTGTTTCTGAAGATAATTATGATTTTAAAAATAAATAAGATAATAATAATAAAACACTAGAATTTAAAAATTAGCAAGAAAACTTTGGATCAGTAAATAACAACGCCTTTTTTTAAAAAAAAACTGGGCAACACATACACTGAGTATAATTAGACTAATTTCAACCCCAAATATCACATACGATTTTGGACTTGTCTAGCAATAGATTTTTAAGGATCTTCTAATCGAAATTTCCGTGATTTCGAATTAACACTAAAAAGTTTAAGGAAACTGAAGATTCCAGATTTATAGCAATAAGAGGTTCTGTACATTTGCAATTAGCGTACGACTTAATTAAATAAATGAAAATTAGAACTACTCTAATCTTATTATGTCCAATATAACACCTGAATCTTGCTGATTACTACTTGTACACACTTTATAGTTTCGTAGATATTTATGACACAAGTCGAGAAAACGCTGCAGGTAAATGTTTTCTCGATCTATGCTTGATTCAGGACTGCTGTTCGATCAAACTAAACAACATTGGAAAAGAATACTGCCAATATAACAACTATGCTCTCATTATCTGTGAAATCCTGCGTATGCTTCAATTGGTGCTAGCATACTAATACTAATATTCCAAATATTCCAGGGCGGGTACTGACAAAAACATTTATCTTCTGCATATGCATATATGTAACTTTCACAAAAAATACAAAGAGTCAATATTGAGGGGATAATAAAAACAAAAATCAATTGTTGGCTCTGTATTATTATACAGAAATTAGTTCGGCTATAAAATATTCTTTGCCTATAAAATGTTGGCATTGTGCCTAATCGAAAAAATCCTAATTATATAGTTGTTTCTTTTGAAAGTGAATAACACACATAAGACCTCGTTCATTGAGATTATTTTAGATTACAAGTATCTGTGCGCAAATATTTACTCTAAAGTATCTACTTGTGTATCTTTTATATTTTCCTTGTGTCAGTCATTAGACTGTAGCCATGATAGAGCACCGCCTTAAAGGGTTTTCATCGAATGAATCGACTCCAGTATTTATTTTCTGAAAGCCAGGTAGTTATGATACACGTTTCTTTCGGTGAACCGTTAATTTTCGAAGAGTTTAAACGAACCAACACCGGTTGTGAAGCTGGGGCAAGGGACAATCACAGACAACAGGCACATTTCTGTTAATCAAATCCACTCATAAGGCCTTGGTTGCCCCGGAGCTATAATAGAAGACAATTGCCCAAGCTGTCATGCTGTGGGACTGAATCCAGAACCATGTGACAGAGAATCACATATAATATATATATGAGAGAATGCATTATTATGGTCTTACGGAAAAGCCTTAACTAGATTCACATGACATATTTTGGAATGCATTATATGTTCTCATATCCTCACCGTCTATTTAAAATCAAAGCAAGTAGTTACTATTGGTGTGAAGATGTGGAATCTGATGCAGTCATTTACACTGTACATACACAATTACATATACAGTATTTTCGCCTAATTGCTATATCCATTATTATTTGATGGCAGAATCGTTACTGTATTCGAAAAATACCTGGCACTGTCTACTTTCTGTCTTTTTTTCTTCGTGCACATACCTCCATGGTAAGCTTTGCTTTTTGTCTTTCCGAGGTAGACAAAGAAAGATCGCTTTAGAAGAATACTAATTGAGAGTTGGAATCTCTCAATTAGTATTTTCTTTTATGTCGTCATGGTAAATTATGTGACTACATATGTACTAAACTGTATCGGATCCTAGTTTCCTTTAAACAACAACAGTTGCATGCATGAACAGGAAAGAAAATTGCCTCAGCAATTCGTGATCTCCCAATTAGCCATGCTTAAACTTGCACTCCAGAGAAGACAAACCTAAGTTGCATCGCCGGATTTGACCGATAAATATTGCAGCAAGACAATCCAGGTACAGATCTATGGTTTCAAAATATACAATGATAAGAACGTCCAGTTTGCATCTATGAAATTACACTCATGGAATATTGATTAACAGGTGAACGAATGACTATTGTAGAAATCACTTGCTTAATATTCCACATTATGGAATCGAACCAAGAACGATGTGGTTGCAAAGCAAAGATCTTAATATAAATTGGAATCTTCTTTGTTCACTATCTCTTTGATAATACGGATGGTTTTTCCCAGGTGCAAGTTAGAAAGAGGGCTGACTTTTTATTACTCACAAGGGGCCACGAAGAGGGGGCAAACAAAACATGTGGGTGACATATAACATATGAAAAATGAATGACATGGATTTATATAAGCTGGAAAGAGGGTTTATCTATATCAGCACTTCAGTTATATGTATTGAGCTCATCATCAATTTAGACTTTCATTACTGTATCGTTTTGAATATAATTACCATTTATATGCAAATAGCTACATAAATTGAATAGGCTTTTCTCCTCTTACAAAAATTATCTCATATATGAGAAAATGATCAACATTAATTATAGTATATGCAAATATTAACATTTTCAATGGAAGACGTCTTTAATTTTCTTTATTTCAGATATTATATATAAATATTTTCGAAATAAATAAATCAGATATTTGAAATTGATATTCAAGAGAACTAAACTTAAAGACGCATAATTATAAGCCAGAATGAATATATTCTCAAATAGGCGCATTAAATCCTCTGATCTTTAATGATTATACCTTTTTCATAAAAAAATACATATTGACGCTTTCAGAAATACATCTGAATATATATATATATATATGTATATATATATATATATAATTTTTTTTTTCAAATGAACAAATCTCATTCATATATAG
>NC_068987.1:6785194-6789979 GCF_001194135.2 Octopus bimaculoides
TTACGATGGAAAGTACCTTATTTCCCACAGAATTCCTTTCAGCTACATTAAGGCATAAGGATTTGGGAACTTTAGTTTATGAATCTTGAAATACATCATGCTACAAGAATTGAGAATTTTATTAAATAAGTATAAACATGCATCAAACATAACATGTCACAACAAATCAAATAAGTCAGTTTTATTATATCCACCCATACATTTATCAGTCCTTCACACGTATGTGGATATAATAAAAGTATATTTCAATGTTATAATAAAAGTATATATCAACGAATATATTAGTATCCTAGTAAAACATCCAAAGCAAATGGAAAGACACGTTTTACCTCCTGCAAAGGGTTAAAGTCAGTTTTGCTGCACCAATGAATATGCGATGTGAGTGGAAATTAATCTTGTTCATCTAAGTATGATGTATTTGACAACGATATATACACAAGCCTTAAGCAGCGTAAATCTCCTTAGTAACACTGGTTCAATACAATTCTGTCGCTCTAGAAAAAAATTAATGAAAGTGAAATAAATAAATAATTAAATGTCTCTTATAGTCAATCACATTGTAGTTTTGGCGAAACATCTGTAAATATTGGTTACTGAAGTATTCGATACTTTTTGACAAAATCGATTTACTTGCTCTACTTCGTAACAAATATCACGTTAGTTAGCTTAGCAATAGGGTTCCGTTTGTTTTATCCCTCTCCCTTTCACTCGCAAACTTTTAATTAGTTTCCAGTCGAATATATTGTTTTTTCACTATTAAATACGTTCAGGTGTTTGGATGACCTGTATTCTATGTTGTTTCACTTGCTGTCTGATAAGACATTCAAAGTGAAAACAATTCTCAAACAATCTAATTTTCTTTTATTATCTGACGAACGGTTTCTGATACAAAGAGCTCAAATGTTATTTTCCTTTTCTTTCTATTTTTGTTTCTTAAGGGGAACACGGTATGCATTTTCTCAACGTTTTCGTCATTTTCATGGTGAAACAATATTTCTTTTTTAAATGACGATACCTTTAAAATTGCTATTTTATAAGATTTTAAAGAAAAATCAGACTCTATCGTCTTCATCAGACACTATGAATGAACTTGAGAATTATTCTCACTAATCCATCACACAACTTTTAAAAGTGGATGCAATAAATTTTATGCAAGTTTTTATAAGTCCTACATTTGACCAAAGTCAGCTAAATCTGGATTGTATGGATGAAAATGTAAAGTGAAATGCAATAAAGAGTTGATTTTTTAATTATTGTTGGTGGAGCTGGTAGAATTGTTAGCACGCTGGGCGAAATGCTTAGCTGTATTTCGTCCGTCTTCACGATCTGAGTTCAAATCCCGCGGAGGTCGACTTTGCCTTTCATCCTTTCGAGTTCGATAAAATAAGTACCAGTTGAGTACTGGAGTCGATGTAATAGACTATTCCCTTCCCCCAAATTCCAGGCCTTGTACCTATATTTGAAAGGATTATTATTTCTCTATTGCCCACGGGGGCTAAACATAGAGGGGATAAAACAAGGACAAACAAAGGGAGTAAGTTGATTACATCAACCCCAGTGTGTAACTGGTACTTATTTAATCGACCTCGAAAGGATGAAAGGGCAAGTCGACCTCGGCGGAATTTAAACGTAACGACAGACGAAATACTGCTAATCATGTCAATAATTTTCGATAAAATAGATTTGCTTGACCTACTTCAGTCTTTACCAACTTCCGCATTTGTTATGTTAACTACAGGGGTTATCACATCTCTAGCAATCACATATCATATTTTTCTCTGGGATTTTGCTTGTTTGCCTATACACTGTGCAACAAAACATCTCGATGAGGAGGGAGGGGTTTTTCATTAATGCAATAGAAATAATTCGTTTCTTATTGGATTACGATTAAGATATAGTCATTATTATTACTTCGGCGGCTTGACAGAATCGTTAAATATCCGAATAAAATGACTTGCAGTATTTCTTTCGTACTCTACGCTTCTAAATTCAAATTTCACTGAGAGCAGCTTCGTCTTACATCCTTCTGAGCTGAAGAAACTCGAGTACGTTATCGGTATAATCGACTATACACTTTCTCAAAATTTGAGGTATTGTGTGTATATTAGAAATAAATATTAGAGAAAAATAATGGCAAAATGATCAAAATGATATACTAATTGAACCTCCCCACCCTACAATCTGAATTTGAGTTCAAATTCACATTTAGATCGTAGTCACTTGTGTTGAGTTAATAACCTTTTTGTTCAATTATAGAAAAGAAAATAGAAAGTAAATGAAATTTCTCTTTGAGTGTCTTGCGTCTGAAACATTCGTCTATTCATAAGAAAAGATATTTTGGTCATTTCAAAAGTCTCCTTAGATGGGAGGTGAATGACAGAATAGAGGCCCTCCGAGTAGCCAAACGTGCTTAATAAAAACAAACAAACAAACAATATATCTAGTTGGAAACCAGTTAAGAAAATTTCGCGAGGGAACGAGAAGAGGGCTACGCCGAACGGAGCCCTTATAGCTGAACTAACGGATGTATACCCCCACCCTTCATCGTTGTTAATATAGATACCATATAGTTTCAGTTTAACTTGCGAAAAATTCTACAAAAGTTCACGCCGTGTATTAAAAATACGCACGATGAACTTTTTGTAGCATTGTAATTATCTGAGAAAAGATGGCTTACCAGAAAAATATTTTCCGTGCTCTGTTTTATTGGCTCGTTCACGAGAAATATGTTTGCTAACTACCAATCCGTTTAGAAAATGTCACGCTATTTTTTCTTTCGAATGAAGAAATTGCTCACTATCATTATTCAATAAAGAATGTCAAATGCTAATTTTTTCGGAGTGTCAAGCGGTGAAAAGTAAAACCTAACCTTCTAGCTCAATTTTAAGAACACCCAAGGAATAAAAGGCAATAATATTTTATGAAAAGTGGTTTACGTTATTCATATGTGATTCGTGTGTTGTATGATATTACTTAGTTGATCAAATTAGCGGTTACCAGAGAAGAAGAAAACTTCCCATCAACACTGAAAATATTTTATTATTATTATTATTATTATTATTATACAAGGATTATACGGTAAGCTAGCAGAATCATTACTACGCCGAAGAAAATGCTTAACGGCAATGGCATTTCTTCCGGCTTTATGTTCTGATTTCAAATGCCTTCGATGACGACTTAGCCTTTTATCCTTTCGGGGCCGATAAAATAAATATCAGTTGAGCACTGGAGTCGATGAAATCTCCTAGCCTCCTCCACACAAATTTGAGGCCTTCTGTCTATAATAAAAAAGGATTCTTATGCAAAGACATTCGTTTCATTTCGTGGTAAGTTGATAGATATAAATCACAATTTCTTTCGTAGAAATGTGAATTTGAAAACGGGTTCCAGTCAAATCATTTAGAAGATGGTATCAGTTTATATATGCGAAAACATTCCCCATTTATCCCCGCAATTTGCCAGAAACATTTTCTAGCACTAAAGATTATTACATCCTGTTTTGTGATAGAAAGAGACACGGCATAACTTTATTATTGGACAGAATATTAGTAGAATCGCTGGAGCCTCGAACAACATGCTTTGTGGTTCATTTCTGGCTACTTATATTCCGAATTAATCCAATTAAGTTCAAATTTGCATCTCATTTGTTCTGGATCGGATAAATTACTAATCAAGCACTGGGGTAGGTTTAAGTTTCTGCCTATCTGTACCTGCATGCAATGGGCTTGCATGGAACGGTACAACACAAATCTCCGGCCAACAGTAGAACTCCGATGACGGCGATGATTTTACACACCAATAATTGGAAATTTTTCTCTGCCACCACAACAATATTATCAATCTGTAACACCCTGTATTACCGCTCTCTCTCTTTTTCACACACACATGCATGCATCCTAAAACTCATTCATATGTACACACTATCTAAAAGCCGAATGGTTAAAAAAGGATCTTCAGTGAAAAGGATTGTTTTAGAAGTATGAGCTTTACTTATATACGCTCGGTTGTGTATATTTTCCACGCTAACAATGTGAATATGTGCACGCATCTGTCAGTGCAATTCATATATATCGTGTGTGTGTGTGAGCTTATATGCGAAAATGTCAGAATATGTAGAACAGTTGTGTACATGGATCCACTTATATACAAAATGTATATCAAAGCATAGTTTTATATGAGCATGCGAGTGCGCGCGTGGTCACGTACCTGAACAATTAATTCACTCAACTTAGATTTCAAATAGCTTTAAGAAATATGATAGCTATTATTGTATACACGCTAGCTAGCAAAACGAGCAGGAGTGTTATCAGTAATAATAGCAGTCTCACTTGGGATGGAATCTTAAAAGCGATATCAGCAGCGTTAGTAATGACAGTAGCTTTATTGTAACAGTCTTAGTATAGATAGTAACAGCTGGAGCATTAGGAGACGCAGCAGTAATCGTGATAATTCCAGTCGTGTGTAAACGATTTAGTAGTAACAAATATGATAGCGCAAGCAGTAGCAATGATAACAGCATTAACGGTTAAATTAAATGCTTTGCAAGAGTTTTAGTTTCTCTGCTATGTGGGTTCAAATCCCGCCAGAGGTGACAGTATTTTGAAAATTATTTTCAATAAATTTTCTACTTTGCGCCGATGTTAAAAATTCATAAACTTCCAAATGGATCGACTGGAAATCAAAATTCTAATTTTGCAAATAAATTTTGAATACTTGCATTAGTATTCATACAGAGATACTCTTTGTATGTAAACAAGATGCAATTATTTAGATTATATATATATA
>NC_068987.1:6790356-6791906 GCF_001194135.2 Octopus bimaculoides
ACACACACACACACACACACACACACACACACACACACACACACACACAAACTGACAGTATAAATGGAAGATGATTTCGTTTCACACTGCAATGCAGTGGGACTTAAGCTTATCTTTATACTACTGCTAACGTTATTATCAGTATAATGTGACTGACACCAAATGAAGCTTATCCTTTAACAACTGATAGATTACTCATACAAACAAAACTGGATGCTAATCAGTTAAAGGAACTTAGATCAAAGCGACATATATATCAGTGACGTAATACTTGTTCGTGGTTATTGTAGTCTTACTTGTCATAATGCAGAAGACATGCAGAGCTTGGTAGATGCTGATGACAATGCGGGTGACCATGTAGATCGGCTTGAGAATTTAGGTCTTGTAAACTGAAATGCTTTATTAGTCATGTCCCGATTTGAACCAAGTGTCTGTGTCTCAGTGACTAACTCAGTGACTAACTAGATAGCTGTTTGATTTGAAATTGTGAGTGACATATTGATTTTACTCTTCCGAATTTCACAGAATGTATACCTTTAACGCATTAGTATTGATTAAATCGATTACTAACGAGGAATTTAGTTCTGAAGATGTTATCTACTGTATGCTGTAGTGAGAGACGTAGATAAAGAATATATTAGCTGCGGAGTAGGTCCTTCACTCAAACGGAATTAACTAGTTGTCATAGTTTCGTTCTGCGATTTTGATATATCTTTATTACCATTAGAAAAGGAAAATGGAGCTTCTCATTTTGTCTCCTTTGGAATTCACTGCATGATTGTTCTGCATGCGGCATTCTACTGTTATCAAAACATCACTGTATTGAGCTTACCAGTCTAAGAGAACCTGCAAAAAGCATGATTGCAATGCAACATTTACTAACAAAATGATGCAAAAGTGTGCACAAGTTTTTTGAAAATATGACATCAAACCATTTGAATAATTGTAATTTGGGTATTGTCACAGTCAATAATAGTGTCCTTCCACGAGACAATAAACTATCGCAGTATAGTTTTAAATAAAGGAATACACGGTTATATGTTTGATGTACTGTTGTGACTCAACTATTAGCATAGAAGAGAAAGCAAAAGGAAACTCTGGTAGAATTGAAAATATCTCTGCAAATGTACGGTACTAAATAGCGTCAATGCAATCGACGTAATCCAGCTTCCTGTTCACCAGAGTGGAAAATAATCCCAGTCAACACAGTAAAACTAAAATTATCACAAAAATTGTTTCTTAAATCTAAAGAAGGTGATATCAATATTACTGTTACTTATTCTATCGATTGTAGAAATGTGAACTGGGAACGGAAGACAGCATTACCGCAATTAAAGTGCCCTACTGTTTCTAGCATTTCACCAATTATGAAAATAGTGTTTCAATACGGTGATGCTAAAATGATTACGTTGGCAGGTCTATCTATCTATCTATCTATCTATCTATCTATCTATCTATCTATCTATCTATCTATCTATCTGTGTATGTGTGTGTCTATACTTATGCATATATATGGTTGCATATATAGGTTTAAATATGTATATATATAT
>NC_068987.1:6792203-6799658 GCF_001194135.2 Octopus bimaculoides
AGAGAGAGAGAGAGAGAGAGAGAGAGAGAGAGAGAGAGAGAGAGAGAGAGAGAGAGAGAAAGAAAGCGTGTGTGTGTATTTTCTTATTGGTATGTGTGTATAGTGTATATCTAAAACTAGTTAAATGGATCACATAAACCGACGTTGATTTACACAGTCCTGCTAAAAGTGCGAATTTATTTCGAATCAGTCTTAGTAATTTACATGAATTTACTTATGCAAATAAATATTTTTAGCCGTTACTATGAAAAAAAAAATCAATAAATTGATCATATATATGCGCTATAGCGACGTTACTGGTGCACTGCTCTTATGCCGGATTTGTAAAGTTTAATGCTTTGTATAGCATTTTACTATATTTTCTGTTGTTTATTCCCAAGGGAATGATTAATGATTAAAGCAATGATTATCAAAATTACTACAGTAATGTTAATTAATTTGTTAGAATGATTAAGGGATTATTCATGGTGATGACACTATTCTAATGATAGAAGTGTTTTGCCAATGTAATAAAGAGCATGACATAAATCTGTGACACAAGAACATCCGAAATGGCACGCTCTGTTCTCTAAATTTAGGTATAAACATATTGTCTCAGATGTTTTCATTTTTTTTTTTACTTGCGTCAGTCATTACACTGCAGCCATGCTGGAGCACTGCCTTGAAGAATTTTTTGTCGACTGAATCGATCGACCTGGTATTGCTTTTTAAAACGTAGGACTTATTCCGTCGGATCTCTTTAGCCGAACTGCTAAGTTACGGGGATGTAAACACACTAACACCGGTTGTCAAGCGGTTGTGTGGTACGAACACACACACACACGCACACCCACACACACACACACTCACACACACACACACACACACACACACACACACACACACACACACACACACACACACACACACACACAGACACTCACGCACACACACACACACACACACACACACACACACACATGAAGTTTTGAATTTTGTTCATGGACCCTCAGTACTACCTTTGCGGACTACCAGGGATGCGCGACCCCCAGGTTGGGAACTACTGTTCTAGTGTTTAATCGATCGTACTGACTATAGTACTTATTTCAATGTGCTACTGATTTTATCTAAATCTATCTATTGATCCGCTGTTTCATGGCACATTAAATGACATTACACGAAAACACCGTGCAAGGAAAAAGTACAGAAAACACACGTACAATCCCCTCCCCCCACAAACATAAACACATTCATCCACATGATCGAGATGATAATTACAATACTTAGAATATTGCAAAGCAAGCTGAAGGTGCACTAAATCATTATAAATAGGTCTACCCTGATTTGCATAAACGCAGTTATTTGTTTCCGATGCTTAAATTGGCGTGATTTTAGATCATGAGAGTTATATAATCTCTTCATGGACACAACATAGCGTCAATGACGAAATATAAAGGAGCCAAATTTCTTTTGATGTTTCCTACTCAATAGTATTCTATTGATTTAACTCCATAAAATTCAACAGTGCACACACAAAACAAATAAATTTCAACTTCTACACTTTTTATTATTTGTTTTTCATATTTTTGAAGGTACAAAATAACAAGACATATACAAAATCATAATGGTTTAAAATTATGCAGTGTGAAGTTACTGCACTTATGTGATACTTCTTAAGTGCATGTAGTTAAATATGCTAAATATTTTCCTAAGAATTTTGGAAACATTGAAATAACTTAGAATATATTTAGAATTCCTCTATCAAATTATGATTAATTGAAGCTGTTATATTTTTACGGTGCTTATATTTACGCATGTACTTTTACGGTACTTATGGAATTGTAAGTGAGTGACAGAACTAAAATCCTAAGGTTTTCGCTACCTTTTCTTATTTTGTACTACCTGAGAAACAAATATTTTTATATATTTACATCAGTCTGGTAAAAGCACTGCATAGTAAACAGGCACCAGCGCGAAATAATCTTCTTACCGCACAAGCCAGAACTTCGTATACCGTTACATTCATTTCTTAGACAGAAGCTGAAAACAATCCTTGAGTTAGCTGAGTTTATATAACTTAAGATAACGATTTAGTTACAACAATGTTCAATGATTTATATTTTATCGTCTTTAAAATGATGTCAGTTCATATGCGATACACGTTCATGACTTTAAAATATACAAAAGTCGATATTGATGTAGTAATTATTAAGATATTTATTATGTATATCTTCACCTCATTGGGGCATTAGACAAAGGTTTTCTTTCTGACGAAGCACATATTGTAGGGAAAGGTAAATTAGAAGCCAGATATTCATGCACTACTAGAGCATGTAAAGCTGTATATCTTCAAGCGAAGACAGAAAGTGCCTTACAACACATTTCCGTAAGGAAATTGCTGTTTTCAATGCAACACTTGTCTCAAAGCTGTAGATAATATCAATATTTCTCGGTGAAATCGAGCGAATGAAAAAGCGTATTTTGAAAAATAAAGGTGAATTTTTTTCTTTGCTTGATTTAAGATTCAATACAGATTCTCGAGCGTAAACAAACGTAAACAAACAAAAGCAAATCTATCGGAACAACTGCTTATTTGTTCGTTTATAATATGACACTACAATGGTTAGGGATCGTGTACCCTTATTAATAGGATAAGCAGTGTGGGAGAATATATTAAACACATCTCACTACAAAATGTTTAAAAAGCGCTTTTCACTGAAACTCATGTGAGTCTTGCAAAATTTTACTGCGTTTAGATTTTAAAGCACCTATGAGGCCATGATATTTGCAGATTATTTTAGTAAATGTTTTACAATCATTTTCCCATATTCAGTGCGTCATTATTCTTCTAGTAGTGCTGATGGTAAACATGAGATAAATTTTATTTTAGTGCTTGTGGATGACCGCAATGAATATTTATGACAGTCTTTAAAATACATTAATTTGTTTTGCTCTTGGGACGCATTTGGCTTTCACAATATGCTTAATGCACATTATGTGGGTTATTTAGAGACTGGTGTGGAAAAGTGGTGTTAATAGAGTTAGAAACTGGTGCTTCTAGTCCAGAAGAGTCTTTATAGACAGTAATTTGCTTTAAGCACGGACATATATTCTTCTTCCTAGCCATAATGAAAATGAATATTTCAGGCGAATAATAAGATAGCGCTTCAACTACTGTTTCTTTCCGCTAATACAAGAAAATGTAACGATAACGGCGGGAAAAGGCCACATTGTCTTGACGGCATGTAATCCGATACAAGCGCAGTTTGATCTCACTGCAAAATTACTTCAGTAAATTTTTTGCCAAATTCTGAGACGTCAATGACAACCAAAAAAATCACTCGGCTCATCTCACCTACTATATTATTCAGCCATTTCGCATCGTTTGCACTACAACTATGAAGAGCTTCATACGCAAGAAATATTCAATATTATGACGTGTTTATGAATACTTTGCTCATTCGGAATTGAAACCACAGTTTCTCCTTATTGCCAAATTTATATTGAGTTCACTCAACCATTTTTACGTTGTAGTATTCATTTCACATGTCTCTAACACTGAAAAAAATAATGATATTGCTCAAACTAAAACTCCATACCATCTAACTGAAATCAGCTGAGTCGCGTTTAAACGGAACTCTATGAAGAACTAAAATCTTTGCCCTTCGTTCTAGAAAAACGTTTGTGACGTTTTAGAGAAATCGTTCGATGCCATTATGCCCCCCTCTTTGCACTGTGATTAACTAGGCATCTCATGAAATATTATTTATCATTCAGATTCCCATATCAACGAGACAATATTTACTTGGATAGCTCTCTGAATACAAGTCTTTCCTAAATGGTTTAATGCTTCGGTGTTTAAACCGACACCACAGTCTCGCCTAAAGATTTATTCCGATCTCGGAGATGGTGCTATATCTTTAGTATGAATTCTGGCTCCACTGAAGAGACAACTGTTTGGAACTGTCGTAATGTTGTTGTTACATTGATGATTACTGAAATGCAGAGAATTCGGTAAGACACAATAAAGGTATGCATAAATCTAGCGTGTATCACTGCTGCTTCACTTAAAATTCCTCATCTTCCTACAAAGATTCAGAAATCATCTTAGAGGATACACCTTTATCTCGTAATTATAAAAGAAATCACGAGCCCTTCACTTAGAATTCCTCATCTTTCTGCAAAGATCCGAAAATCAACTTACATACTGCATCTTTAAAGTGCCGCTGAATGTTACGAATTGTTATTTCTTGTCTAGTTATTTTGGAATGCTCACGTTACAAGCAATCCTTTGCTTTACATACGGATGTATGTACTTATGCTGAACAATAGCGGCTCTGCTATTGTACGTATAGTGTGCTTTACTTATTTTGCTTTTGTGAAATTTGAGTAAACCATAGAAATATTAGATTTACATTTAAAATTAGTTTTTGCCCTCTAGATAGATAAAACAAAATTAATTTTATATTTAGTATTCATCGCTTTATCACATTGTTTACTTGTGAATTTGTTAGCATTTTCAATTCAGAAGTGTTAAAGATTGATTTAATTCTTTGTTTATATAAGGCACTATATAGGAAATTATAAATGTCACCAAAATTATTTTTATCATTGGGTGAAGATCATTAAATGTAGTTATAGATCCGAAATTGGGCGTGTTTTAAATTAATTTCGTTTATTTGCGTTTGTTGGAGAAACATTGATTTTCTATCTTCTTGGTATATATATATATATATATATATATATATATATATATATATATATATATATATATGTATGTAAGTATATGTGTATGTGTGTAATACAATATAAACGTATTCTTTTTTACTCTAGGTACAAGGCCCGAAATTTTTAAGGAGGGGAGCCAGTCGATTAGATCGACCCCAGAACGCAACTGGTACTTTATTGACCCCGAAAGGCAAAGTCGACCTCGGCGGAATTTGGAGTCATAACGTAAAGACATACGAAATACCGCTAAGCATTTCGCCCGGCGTGCTAACGTTTCTTTTATAAAATACAAATATCACAAGTATAAAATACTCAGTAACGAATAAAGACCGTCGTCTGTAGATGGATAAGTTGTTAATAACTGTCGCCATATATCTTAATTTTTTCTTTAATTATTGCATATCTTGTAAACATTCATGTCTTTAAAACCCGGTATATTTCATAAAAATAGTTTAAAGGATCACTTTTATTTTCTCGAAGGACGGTATTTGTTAAAATTGGACGTAGTCTGGATAAAGGGTCTTTCAGTCGACCCATTGTGACTGTTAGAAATCAATATTTAATTGGATCGCTTGTGTTCAAATCCTTCCACAATCAGCTTCGCATTTTATCTTTTCATGATCAATAAAGTAAGTGCCATCAACTATAAAGATCAATACTGCTTCAAAATTTGAAGCCTCGTATCAAAGTTAGAAATCATTTTCCCCAGATGTTAGGAATATGCCTAGCATTGTAATGATTCGGCGATCCTTTGCTTAGAGCGTAAACTTTACTCAGTTGCTCTCTCGTTAGCATCGAGACTCTAGTTTATATAATTGTTCTTGTTACATATTACAAATGTGGATTGTGCTAAAAATTATTTTCAGAACACGAGTAATGAAATAAAGAGTTAGAAAGATTTATAATAATAATTGGGGAAATTAAATACGTTCCTTGCTATTGTTAAATATTTGAAATTTTAAAATATTATCTTGCATAAACACGAAGCCATACATTTGGGTCAGGGTTATAGTGAATTTTATCAACCCCAGTAGCTGAGTGATACCTTGTTTTATTGAGCACAACAACATAAAGGGCAAGGTTACTTTCAACTTTTAGTTTGAGTGATGTTGCTGGTGTCTTCGCTGTTTATTGTGTTTACACAACAATATAATTTTTACCACATGTTTGCTCTTGTTTCTTAAGCTCATGGTCTTATGCATTGTAATTTGTGTATGAGCGCGATTATGTTTCGGCATTTTAATGAATTATTATTTTTGAAATGTTTATTTGTATTTATTTGCAAGTATTTGCGTGGAATTAGGCTGTTGGAATAAGACTACCTCAGAGCAAAACAGTTTAACTCTATAAGCGAGGAGGGATTTCACTCAAAACCTTAGCGAGATATCTTTTGTCGTAGCAGAGCAGATATGTAATCTATATAATCATAAATGTTCCTGAAATCGAATTATCTAGGGCTACAGGTTTCATTCACTTTTAAGACGACTATTGAATATATTAATCTAATTCAGTTCGATTGTCATAATTTTCTGTAGTTAGTGTTAGAATAATTTAAGTGTATTAGAAGTTTGATAATTGAAAGCTTTACTTAGGACTGACATATTCGTTTTACATATATCACGTCATATTTTGAGTGATGTGTTGTAAATGTAATCATCAACTCTCGGTTTTTGTTTTAGTTCTATTCAGTGAGCCCCTAGCAGAGAACAGTGTAACTCCAAACTATTCTTACCTACTGGTCTCTTTTAACTCCTAACCAAGACTTTCCTTTCATCTGTGTATGTTGTAATCTGGTTTGTTTATTAATTCTAACTATTGGCAAGTCTGCTTTGTTTAATATTCATATTTCAGTTTTTCAATAGTAAACGTTACAATAGAGTTCGGCTTCATTCTTCACATTCTGCTTATCTTTCTTTGCTAATCTCTATGTTTGGATAATTTTTCTTTTAATCTAGAAATATATTATCGTCTATTGGGACTAACGATGTCATTATGAGGCATTTTTTCACCTGGTACAATTTGATAATAATCTGCCAATATACATCAGCATATCTCATAGGATGGTTCCTTTAAACTCCTCTGAACATCCATCTTTAATATTGTCATGTGATTATATACTTACATTGTACATTATATCCAATGCTCCAAAAACACACAACTAGCATGGTTTCACCACACCACATTTGAATCAAAGAGGATATGAGCTCACACGCATCGTCTTTGAAAAACACCTCGAAAAAAGGCAGGCACACAATGTTACCTTCTAGATCGCAATATCAGTAACTTGCGAATAAAAGAAGCTATCAAGTAAAAAAAAAAAGAAGCCAACATTTGACAACTGACTAGAATTGAATCAATGCTAACGGAAACTATGAATACAATATCTCACAATACACCAACATATTTCTCCTTGCACATAAGTCACCACTGCAAGACAACCTCAAATTACTATATCTTTAAACAAGTGTTAATTCCATTATCACACACAAGCATCTTTCATGTTCTCTCTCTCTTACGTTCTTAAAGATTTACAAAGTAGATTTTTAAGTCGAAATATCAGAACTAATTGAACAATTCTATGATAACATTGCAGTGCCTTTATTATTGTTTTTATATATCTAATGTTCTACCTGACTTGCTATCACTTATAACATACGAAGTCACTTGCTCACTCTCTCCTTACTCTGTGTGTACATACAAATGCATGTCATATATATATATATATATATATATATATATATATATATA
>NC_068987.1:6801682-6803068 GCF_001194135.2 Octopus bimaculoides
TATATATATGTATATTCTTCTCGTATTCTTTTCTAAAAATTGATATTTTATTGTTTCCTTATTTAATTCCTTAAAAGTTCATATATTACTCACATTAGATTATTATTACTTTGGAAGAAATAGTTTATACATAAGATAAAATCTTACGTGCACGGTGACGCCGAAATATTTTCTATTACTTTTCTTCTTGTAAAAGATTTTATCGAATTCTCAACAGACCTAACACTATGTTTACTGGTCCTTAGGAAGTTATTACTAAGGTACACCTATGCATTTCTACGGGGCTTTTCATAATCCCCAAATAGAATTGCTCATGAACATAACTGTATATCCCAGAGCTATTTAATGGAGTGTTTTGCACAGAAATCTGGCATTTACTAGGAATAATATGTTTTGATCTCATCCATGGAACATCCATAAAACATCTGCTAAAATAGTCGTTATTAATACAGTTTCTATTAATGTTACCGCCATTGCTGTTTCATTTAGTGCTACCTTTTATGTTGTAGTCTATTGCTGCAGACGCTTCTGCTGTTTCAAGTTCTACTTGTGTTGATATCCTTGCTTGAACTGAAAATAAAGACGGTTTTCTTTATCTTACAACACCTGTTTTTAATTTTCCCACCTCACGATCTTGCTTTTTGAAATTGTTCAGGTTGAAATTAACGTACATGCGCTATGCAATCAAGAATTCTTGCTGCA
Organism: Octopus bimaculoides; assembly: GCF_001194135.2. Taxonomy (NCBI): domain Eukaryota; kingdom Metazoa; phylum Mollusca; class Cephalopoda; order Octopoda; family Octopodidae; genus Octopus; species Octopus bimaculoides. The sequence goes on from NC_068987.1 coordinate 6,802,385, forward strand.
ATAACAAACTAAAAATCACGCAAAAAACAAAATATATTAATAAAAGTATAAGAAAATTGAGATGCCATTCTTGGAGGCGAATTAGCGTGAAACGAATTGAAGTGTTTTGAAAGAATGAACTGAAGCGTCACATATGTGCACGCTTATATGTTCTCTTTAATGCTTGGAGCATGCGCACATATGCAACATGTAATTTTTGAATCCTCGTTAAGTATACAGGTGGTTGCTGTTTTGTTGCGTTGGGAAAGCACAGTAGAATGAAATCTGATGTTTGTGGTACGAAATTAGAACGGTGATTGCTGTTAGTAATGAAAGAACTGTGGTCGTGTAGAAAGCTGATTTTTCTCAACCATCGAAAAGGAAATAGACTTGTGGCAAATGTAAAATGTGTTATATACAGTAAATTTCACATTCATGTACTTGTTATGTATTAACATAAAACAGTTAAGCTCATGCATACACTCTTGTCACGATTTTATTTATACGTTCATATATGCATGCACATATATTAAGCACTTGTAAAAATGAAGCAACGGTGAATTAATAAACAATTTCCTATATTTTAATATATTCAAACCCACACGGTAAGCATTGAAACTAGTTGAATGCTCACGTATACAAACATGTATACGTACGTGGACATAAAATACATTTACTTTGCAAGTATTAGAAAGAGCGTGAAGG
>NC_068987.1:6803242-6803825 GCF_001194135.2 Octopus bimaculoides
GGGGGGGGGGGAAGAAATGCATGTATGTGAATAGATAATCATAATGTAAAGGCTGAAATGTTGTGATAGGAAAATCGCAGACAATAAGAAAGTAAACCGTGATGAGAGCAAAAGTAAGAACGAAGAGATTACACAAAGCTGGAGTGTAGGATTAGAAGGAAAAATAAAGAGATAAAAAATATCGTGTTTCAGATATATTAGGAAAATCAATAAAGATGAAAATTGTACATATGTACATGTATGTATGTATATATGTATGTATGCATACATGTATGTGTGGATATGTATTTGTGTGTGTGTGTGTGTGAAATATGCACAGATATCCGTTTAGCATTAACTATTGGAAAAAGTGTACTCAAAACCATGCTGGTGATTAATATTTTTGTTTTGGTAGAGACAGTTACTTGTTTTTCCGTTGCTCTACCTCCTTTGTTTAAGCCATAAGTAAATTTTAATAGCGTTTGCTCTTTGCAGTTCAGAGAGAATAAAAGAAAAAAGAAAGATAAAAATAAATATATATTTGTTGCTAGCTTGCTAGCTAGATAGAGAGATAGAAATATATATATATATATATATATATATA
>NC_068987.1:6804965-6806385 GCF_001194135.2 Octopus bimaculoides
AGGATCGCGGTTTCGATTCCCAGACCGGGCGTTGTGAGTGTTTATTGAGCGAAAACCCCCAAAGCTCCATGAGGCTCCTGCAGGGGATGGTGGCGAACCCTGTTGTACTCTTTCACCACAACTTTCTCTCGCTCTTACTTCCTGTTTCTGTTGTGCCTGTAATTCAACGGGCCAGCCTTGTCACACTGTGTCACGCTGAATATCCCCGAGACTACGTTAAGGGTACACGTGTCTGTGGAGTGCTCAGCCACTTGCACGTTAATTTCACGAGCAGGCTGTTCCGTTCATCGGATCAACTGGAACCCTCGACGTCGTAAGCGACGGAGTGCCAACAACAACTGGTGAGTAATGCCCTCTTTTAACTTTCTCTTCATTAAGGGCACGGCATGAGAAGAACATCCCCACCTGAAAGTCTTTTAAGTAAATACAGTACATATTGGCTGTCGACATGCCCACTACTCACGCAGTCTTTGTAATTTGATTTTTTGAAAAATTATATATATATATATATATATATATATATATATATATATATATATATATATATATATGCTTCTGTTTTCTTTATATACACATATATATCTTCAGGAAGATTGTTAAGTCAATGAATATGGACATCTTCCAAGAATCCTTGTGGTAGTGCTATCAGGAGTCATGGATGAATCTGTCCGAGATGTCTATGGAGAAACGAAACTATCTCGCTAGCCATCTTTCGGAGTTCGGGCATTACCGATTTGTGAGATTGTATTAAACAGCTGTTGTCGCATACAGGACGAACCGGGATAACATGATAATGAACATGCCACTACCTGTCGGCATGGAAGGATGGCTAATCTTCCTGTTTGATGGTTGTAGCAAAAGAAGTCATGAATTCCCCAAAGTTTGAAGTCAAGCGACCAAACTCACAAAACCTTCTTCCAATACCATTTGCAGAGAAAGAGCTGGGTAAATTGGGATGTGCTGCCTTCTAGTGAATTCAATGAAAATTGGTTGAGAGCAGCTAGAGTAGCAAGTCCATATAATCGACTTCGCATCCCATACATATCCCAGCAGTGGTATCCTTGCGCCAAAATTAGGTATCAGTATTATTATTATTATTATTATTATTATTATTATTATTGTTCAGTAGTTTTATTTTTATAACGTGCTTTCACTTCACTACCGAGCGCAGCTCTGTGCGCCTTGGGTATGTGCTGTGGTGCTCTTATGTTTACTGTATTGAAAGTGTTTTGCGTAGAATGTGTGCAGTACCCAGTAGTGCAATTTTCTGTATGTTATATATATTTGTAAGTCCTGGTGTTTTTGTTATGTATTTGTCTGAATATTTTTTATTATACCTAAGGCACCTACTATGATAGGAATTGTTTCTGTTTTTAGATTCCACATTCGAGTTATCTCTATTTCCAGGTCTTTGTATTTT
>NC_068987.1:6806933-6816547 GCF_001194135.2 Octopus bimaculoides
GACTGAGAAAAATGTTCTCAATTTCCCACCTTCTCTGCTGTAAGAGTGACTGAGGGCATTATTATTATTGCTGTTGCTTTTGCTGCTGTTAGTTACCTTTATTTTTGGCATTGTTGTTTATCCTTTTGTGTGTGTGTGTGTGTGTGTGTGTGTGTGTGTGTGTGTGTGTGAGTGTGTGTGTACCGATTTTAGATTTATGATAATTTGGTGTCAAGAAGTTTTTTTTTACTTTAGAGACCTAAATTTTGAGACCCAACGTTATCTTTCAATAAGCATTATCCCCCCTCGTAATTTAAAACGAAAATATGGTCAATATTTTGCTTTGGGATAGAATGTGACTCTAACATAGGTACTTAGAATCGAAATGCCTTCTACTCATATCCGAACGGTTATGAATCTGGAAGATTAAAATCTGGGTGTTTGTTTTGTCATCGTTTTGAAGTGTTTCTGATTATTCCTTTCTTGAAACCAATCTTTTTACGTTCCCGGCCTGCTTTTTTTATGCATCATATTTACATAACGAATTCTCTTTTCAATACTGGACTAAATGATATTACTTAATCGATATTTATCAGTTTTGGGTATAAGTATTCTGAAATAGTATGATAAGTTACATGGTGAACAGGGCTGGAAGCTTTGAGAACAGAGCTTTACGTTTCAATTCAAAAGGTCATCAAATTCTTCAAGTACCGTATAAAGTTGAAAAGAAAAAAGAGAGAAAGAGAGAGAGAGAGAGAGAGAGAGAGAGAGAGAGAGAGAGCGAGAGAAAGAAAGAAAGAAAGAAAGAAAAAGGGAAAAAGAAGATATAATGAAAAGAGAAGTGCTGCCCTGCTCTAAATTTTATACTAAATGAATGAGAAACGAAATGGAACCGCTTTTAAACAATATCCATCGACATGATTTTTCTTTCTATTAGCCTTCCAGAATATTCACTGGATGTTCAATCAAATTTTCGATTATTCTCTCTTACTTTCTCTCACGATCTCCCTCTCACTCCTCCTCTATCACTCTGTTTATCTCTCTCATATATATATATATATATATATAGGCACCGGTGTCAAATATAACCAACTACGCCGAATCATATCATTGTTAGAGTATCTGCTTAAGTGGGGGGGGGTGTCAAGATATTGATCATGCCACTGTCTACTGGTCCCTTTCCTGATACAATATTGGCTGGCGGTCAGTATAAATGTGATATTTGATAATTTTGCCACTCAGTCGACTTGAAAGTCAATGCTGACTTTCAAACCTTCTACGATAAATATTAATTAGCTAGTCAATCCATTATCTTTAACAATGACGTGTTGTGCCTGCTTATCTTTCGATAAATTTCACCCGCTTTGTTTTATTCGTGGAACATCGTGCAGTGAGAATTGCAGACGACAACTGGGCAATAGTGATAAGCGAGACATGGTTTGCATATAGCATCACACGTGAGACGGAGCTGAATATTGATTCAAAGGAACTGCTCAGATGCATTGCAGACCAGAATCTCTTGAATTTAAAGTAACGACCAGAAATTCAGACCTGTGATAGAGACTAACTATAATCATCTACGTTAGTCGTTTTATTAGTGCTCCAGCTTTACAAAGCTAATATAAGATGTACTGAATCTTGTGACTCAAAAGAGGATGAGCAGAGTCACTAAATTTATTATCGGCGCCATGTGGCGTTGGTAATCTTCACAATCATATACATGCTTAGCTGCATTCGATGGTTAAGACAACTTTTGCGATTCCTTCCAGCATTTGAGCTTCACATTGAATGCATCTTGAATGCTTTTCATTTCATTTAGAATGTACTGTACTTTCAAATTTTATTACTTTCAAAATGATGTAATGTTTTCATTAATCAATTAAATGAAGCCGCTTGAAGCGACCGTAATGAATCGACACCTGTACATCTTTGCTACTTATATATATATATATATATATATATATATATATATATATATATTATACACACATATAAATACATGTAGATGCATGTATGTATATATGGATGGATGTATATATATATATAGATGTATGTATACACGTATGTATGTATGTGTGTAGATAAATAAATAGATAGATATATGTACATGCATACAAAGAGTCAAAAATACACCTGGGGTTGTGTGGGCGTTTGTATGTCATACGGAGATATGGGTAATCGCACTTCATGAGAGAAGCGCACAATGCGAATGATGTGAACATAAATTAAGACACAAGAGAAAACGGTGATATGAGGAAAAATGAGAAGATTGATAGGTGAAGGTGTATAATAATGCGTACAATTTGCTAGTGAATCTGCTGAAAAAAATAATAATAAAAAGAGAAAACAACAAAATCGACTGGTATCGGAAAGAAGTTTAATGACTAGATAAAAAAAGAAGAGAACTATTTATAGCGTCATATGACGAACATGCCATGCTTGCATTGGATCCATTATTTGGTAAAAGATCGACAGATAGCTGATACGCTGCGGGAAGACAAGAAAAGATGAATATATATATATATTAAAAGAAAACTTAGAGACAAAGAACGTACTTTGAGCGAATATGTATGTTCATAATATTCTTAAAAAAAAAAAAATCTTTTTTCCACTTTTAAATAACATTTCTTGGTGCTATCATTGATTTCTTTCTCAGTTGTATGAGCAATGCACATTGCACCACCTATAGTTCGGTTTTGAAACGTTCACAGTATTTTCGAACTTTTCTTATTTCTTTCTATCTCTATTTCTCACCTTCTAGTGTCTCCCTCTGTCTGCTAACCCCCTTCTGTTTCCAACAATTCCAATAGATTTCGGTTGTACTGTAATTCCCTTTAACGAAACATCAAATGTCAGAACTTGATATTCATCAGCAAATCTTAAACGAGCATGTTTAATATTGTGAAGATTTCACAGAAACTGTGATATTTAAAAAATACAATAGATTCTTTTGATAAATTTTACAAATGTTCTACATACATACGGATATACATCTACGCACATATACACATGCTAACGTTTAATTAGTAAAGACGGCGAACTCAGATTAATAAGATTTTGAAAAAAAATTGCCCTTTATCTTTCATATACATCACGTTTATCTTTATCTTTTATATACATCACTTTTATCTTTCATATACATGACAAATTACTTTACAAAATCTATTTTCGCTCTCTATTATAGCCAATGATTAGGTGCTATCAGAGGTTAGGGTAAATTTACCTTATTGTAGAACCAATTGCGTACTTGGAACGAGTATCTTGTTTTTGATCATTCATTTCTATCATTCATTTCTATCATTCAGATTAATTAAAACAGGAAAAAGAGCGTGTCAATATTTTGTATATATACCTTTCTTGTACTGGGGAATATGAATCATAAACATCCGAACGCCATTTATGACCACTCAACGTGTAAATTAAATAGTGACGATGTTAAGCAATACCACATTTTCACTTGTAGGAGAGGAGTCGGCCGATATCCAATTCCGTCCTACACGCGAGAGAAGGAGATCGACACAATTCCACAACTCAACATCGCTCGAACACTTTACGAGTGTGTAACTCAATTCATGGAGAAACGTTGACTCTTTTACTATATAAAGGCTGAAAAACGCCTATGAAAATATCCACGTGTAACATACATACTGGTATTCCGTCGATTACCTGAGTTCCAGCCTGCTTGTAAAATTAACGTGCAAGTGGCTGAGCACTCCACAGACACGTGTAGTCTTAACGTAGTTCTCAGGGAGATTCAGCATGACACTGAGTGTGACAAGAATTAGCGTTTGCAATACAGGTTGAACTCAATTTTGCCAGCTGGAGCAAGTGAAATAAAGTGTTTTGCTCAAAGACACAACATGCCATCGGGAATCGAACTCAAGATCTTGCGAACGTGAGCCGACTACCCTAAACAATAAGCCACGCGCCTTCATTCACACGCTCACATACACATACACCTACATACATACATACATACACACGCACATACACACACATACATACATACATACGTACATACATACATATACACCTACATACATACATACATACATACATATACACATACATACATACATACATACATACACACATACATACATACATACATACATACACACATACATACATACATACATACATATACACATACATACACAGACATATACACATACATACACAGACATTCTGTGTGTGTGCGTGTGTGTGTGTGTGTGTGCGTGCAGGGGGCGGTTGGTAAATTACTAAGCTTTGTGTGAGATCTCGCGAATCTGCGGCTGAAAAATCCACCTGTCATCTTGCCATTTTCTTGATATGTAATAATGGATTCTAGAGAGTTGTACACATTTTGAAAATGAACATATCCCTACAATCCAATAACATATGGGGCGACACATTGCTTCATTAATTAGAAGGCATCATCGTCAGACAAAAGGAAGCAATGAACATCATAATGAAATATACGTAAACACACATATACAAATATCATATATATGTATGTATAGGTATTTGTATGAGATTACTTTCTCACCTCATATGGAGTTGTCTCAAATGGCATGTGAAAATTCCCACATATCCTCTAGAATCGGAGATGTTCTTAATTATTCAAGAATGCGCGTGTGTGTGTGCTTGATTGCATTCTAGTCTAATTTATTATTCAAATATGTGTTACTGATGCGATGCAATTTGACTTTTACTTTGAATTGTACTTTCTTGTAATTATTAAAACGCTGAAGGGTTCAACAAAAGGATTATTCATATTAGATCATTGCTCCTTTTCTGTCGTTCATAATAATGTGATAAACGTTTGCTGATTCTGTATACTTGATTTATGTCACAATTTTGATCTGGGATTTATTTTAGTATCAAAGATATGGCTAATTGAATTTACGTTATCTTGAAAGCTAATGAATCCCCCTTGTTTCAAGTACTAGTCATTCAATTAAATACTACAATATCCTAAAAGTTATGGTCCCTCATGTATAGTTGTCACTAGTATTCTGCAATGAAATTTGTAAAGTAATGAATCACATTTTCTTTACAGCATTATAATAGATTATCAAAGAGAAACTGAACCATCACTGCAGAAATTAATTCATGTATACTCAAAATTAGAAAGCACATTGTTGAATTTATTGCAAAAGTTAAAATCATTAACAACAGTCGCTTACGTATAACAAATGGCGCCGAGGTTTCAATGAAAATATCGTTTAGCTGACGATCAAGGTTTTTTTCAAGGCTCTTAGGATGTAAAGCTTCATGCATCTTTAAAACTGAATTATTATGAGAGTTTATAATCATCATATTCAACTGGTACTTATTTTATCGATCTCGAAAAGATGAAAGGCAAAGTTGTCCTCGGCATAATTTGAAGTGAAGAATGTAAAGAAGGGACGAAATGCCGCCAAGCATTTAACCCGTCGTACTAACGATTCTGCATGCTCACCGCCATATGTAATAATATAATATTAAAAACACGTATACTTCCAAATCGTACATCTAGTGTTGCATTTTTCAATGCTTCGATATTATATTCAATCATTTAGATACCCATTGTGTTTCGTGAATTGTAATTCGAATATCATACCAAGTTTTCAAGACGATTAAATGTTTTACTACCAAATATCAAAATATGACCAAAGATTTTCTTTTTGCTCTTTAAACTATGTGTTTTAGTTACCAAAAGAATAGTCTACTAAAGATTATCGCTGCAGAAGATACAGTGAGACTAATGTTTACATTGCGGAATCCGATAGTTTTTATGTACCTAGTTTTCAGAATTTTCTGTCAGAAACTTATTGCTCGATCTTAGATATTTGCATATTCCTCATCCTTTTGATAAGTAAGCGCATTATTGTAGGAACATAATTAGCATACATATGCACTAATAAAAGCTCGTATGTTCCTCTATTTAAATCATATATTATGATGCCACTGAAAACTACCTTTTATTGCATTGATTCAAGAAGTTTTCTGTATCTTTGTCAACTCCATTACATTACTAGCTTTAGCTTTGGCTAAGATTTAGGAACATTTCTTCATTCATATATTGCCTTTTCTCCAATACATAATCTGAGCCAATATGCATTGCATTAGCTCCTTTGAGACAGAGACACTTTGTACAATTTAGATAAGAATCGAATATACCAACCGTATTAACTGATAGCCTAGGTACTACTACTACTACTACTACTACTACTACTACTACTACTTGTAGTAGTAGTAGTAGTAGTAGTAGAATACTTGTTGCAGCAGCAGTGGTAGTAATAGAAACAGAGAAAAAAATATGACGAGGAAATGTGAAAAAAGATGAAAAAATCGACTTAACATGTGTTGGAATTATCGACAGATACATGTGTAGGAATTATCGATAGATATATTCAAGCAAGTTCTGAATGCAAAAAGTAATGCTTCAAAGAGAAGGTATAATTGGTTTGGCTTCGAATGCAAAAGGACAGCGTCGTGATCCAATAAAGCTGCAATTTGCACATGGTTTGTATTTTAGATCTAATTACCCTTGTTGAAAACACATTCTATGAATGAGATGAAAGAAAACACATAGAAAATAGTCTCTTCCTTCCAAACAATGAATACAGAAAGAAAAGAAATATAAAATATTTCCCTCCTAGGAGATAACTTCTATTAGATTTGTAAGTAATTTAAATCACAGAATACTTATTACGTGATACGTCGCTTAAATGGATAAATCTCGCAACTAGCAAAAAGGTGTAATTGGCCCCGGACATGGACGGGAAATAGAAAAAATATAAACGAAGACTTAAAAAGAAAAGAATAAAAGAAATCGAAAGAACTAAATGTATAAGTTGTTATACCTGCGTATCTATGTATATCTGTCTGAATCTGTGTGTATCTCTGTGTGCATACATGTGTATGGGTTCAGTGTCTTTAAATTTGTGCTTGAAGTTCAACTAAATTATAATTTTTCTGTTCCTTTGAGGTCTATATTAGCTTTCTGGAAACTAGTGAAAGAAAAAAAAAAAGAAGGTATATGTATGAATATATTTCTAAAATGTTTCAAGTCTTTCTTGAAAACAGACACAAGGGCGCGCGCCCACACACACGCACACACAATATATATCTATCTATATATATATATATATATATATATATATATATAAATTTTTTTCAGAATGAGATAAAAAAAAACGAAGGCTGAGAAGATTTTAGAATATCTATTAATAGAAGGTCTTACAGCTGTTCCCGGGATATTTTGTATATCTCTGCATCGGAAACGGTGTGAGAAAATAGTTCGGTAATAGTTAATTTAGATCAGATATGAAATAGAGAGTGAAGTGGAGGAATAAAAACAGATGTGAGATATGCAGGGATATTGCAGTTGTAGATCCATTATTTAGGCAGAATGGTATACATATAATATTCCAATACCTTGTGAGTAAATTCCAATAGTATTTAAAATTGGTCGTTCCAAGTATAGAGTTTGTACATAGTGCTATTGAATCGAGGGTTTATTTAAAGTGACCGATGAAGGGGTGTAAAAAATATCCCAGAAACACCTGCAAGATCGTCTATTTATTAATGTTCTAAAATCTTCACAGCCTCGGATTTTTATCTCATTCTTAAAAAAAATTTTTTTATATATACACATGCTGACATATGACCGTAGAGGTGCAATGGCCCAGTGGTTAGAGCAGCGGACTCGCGGTCGTAGGATCGCGGTTTCGATTCCCCTACTGGGCGTTGTGAATGTTTATTGAGCGAAAATACCTAAAGTTCCACAAGGTTCCGGCAGGGGATGGTGGCGAACCCTACTGTACTCTTTCACCACAACTTTCTCTCACTCTTTCTTCCTGTTTCTGTGGTACCTATATTTCCTTTTCACAATCTGTGTCACGCTGAATCTCCCCGAGAACTACGTTAAGGGTACACGTGTCTGTCGAGTGCTCAGCCACTTGCACGTTAATTTCACGATGGAGTGCCAACCACGATGTATGACCTACGTTGGACACGTTATTCGCATAATCACCGAACTTGGAGGTTAACTATGGTTTGTCCATAGCACTTACTCAGCATTACCTGACACCTTTGGGTCTTATATATACGCGCGCACGCACACACACGTAAAGGACTCCGCGCTTGCTCGTTGAGTGAATAATATAATTAAGTTAATAAATGCTGCATATGTAAATCTATTTAACTTCTGGGAGGAGTGGGAAATTTTCAATCATCGAAAATGTATTTCTACGTTTAAATTTCTGTGTGACTGAAGAACAAACGCTGGAATTGGCTAGGCCTTGAAAGAGAGAATTATGTAGGTATTAAAAGAAGTGAAAACAACATCCAGAAATGAATAGAACTAATAAAAAACTAATGAAAGAGAAATATTGATACATTAAATGTTGGCAATGAAGTCTTGTCAGGGGATGTTTGCTAGAAAATGTTTAATGTATTCAAGATCTAGCAGCGTGAATATTGATTAAATTATTGGCTTATTTCCATTGATTGGATATAGATATTTTTAACAATATGGTGAATTGCACTACGGGCTTAAGGAAGTTAAAATGATATTAAAATGGTAAATTACATTGTTGCTTTTGAATAGCTTGAAATGGTATTCCACAAACATTACCAATACAGGCAATACTTTTCACTCTACTATAGCCACTTTTGTAAAGATACTAGCTTATTCTAACGTACATAAGATGAAAAAGTAGCATAAAACATTATTACTTATTTATTCAACATTTTGTTTCACAACTGTAATTTCGTTTCGCGTTTACATGTGATAAAAACAACAGGAAAAATACTGGTTTTAAATTTTATCAGAAGGCCAACAATTTCGGGGACGGGGGAAAGTCGATTACATCGACGCCAATGCTCAGCCGGTACTTATTTTATCGATCCTGGAATTTGAAATCAACTCGTAAAGACGACCGAAATACCGTAAGCATTTTATCTGGTGTGCTAACGATTCTGCCGGCTCGTTGCTTTACTATAACAAAAATATTGTGAGAGAGAAGATAGCATTTTTACATTTATAAGAAATGCGTAATGACTTAATAAACCTGGTATGTAAAGCTTGCGTCTGAATGCTTGCTTGTATATGTGTGTGTGTGTGTGTGTGTGTGTGTGTTTGTGTAACTTCATGGAAGAACATCTGTAACGTGGTCAGAAAACCAGAAATATAGTTGGGAAGCAGTCAGTGTTTGGCTCAATACTTTTGTATTTTGATAACGCATTTAACATTTCTTGATAGGAGAATGTATTTCACTTCGATATTGCATCTGGTTTGCAAGATCCTTTATGTGAATTCGTGTGATGAAACAAATTTTGTTGTGTCTAGGGTGAGTCATTATGCCAACATTTATAATACATGCACTGGTTCAATTCCACCCCTTTATCATTAGTCAAATGGTTAAATATGCAACTAACTAATCGATTGTTTGTTTAACTGGGTTAAACAATAAGTCATTTGTTTTGTTTTTGCTCGTTTATTTTTATTTTGTCAATGCGTTTTTTGTCAATGCTCGTTTGTTACTATTTACAACGTCTTCAATGACCTCTCTCTTAGTCCGTTTGTTACTATTTACAACGTCTTCAATGACCTCTCTCTTAGTCCGTTTGTTACTATTTACAACGTCTTCAATGACCTCTCT
>NC_068987.1:6816946-6820024 GCF_001194135.2 Octopus bimaculoides
CCTCTCTCTTAGTCCGTTTGTTACTATTTACAACGTCTTCAATGACCTCTCTCTTAGTCCGTTTGTTACTATTTACAACGTCTTCAATGACCTCTCTCTTAGTCCGTTTGTTACTATTTACAACATCTTCAATGACCTCTCTCTTAGTCCGTTTGTTACTATTTACAACGTCTTCAATGACCTCTCTCTTAGTCCGTCACGGAGGCTGCATTTGTCTGGCTGAGTGCGTAAGTTATTAATATTGGCATAATGGCTCTCCCTAGACACAACAAAATGATTTTTGTTTTTTTGAAGAATAAACTTCGTCGGTCAAAATCAATAAAAATAGGTTTTACAAAGTAAAAACTCCCGGCTATTCAGCAATAATAGAATAGTGTAAACTGACCATTCTTTCTCATTCGCTCTACTAAGGTCAAACTTAAAGATTCACTAAATGTAAAAGGTGTCGTTTTATCTAGCCAAACAAAAAACACGTTCATATTATACATGAAGATATTCAAATATGCAGAATCTCAGAAATTCAGATTATTAAAGTTCTCTATATAATTCAAAGTTTCATATTTGATTTAAGACAGGATGTTGTGAACATGTGAGCAAATTAAACTGCGGACATCCTTAGCATGTATGTATTCAAAAGAAAAATAAAGTTCCTTTCCGAATCATAACGACTCAAGGCTAGTTTCCCGCTTTCCATGGCATATATATTCCCCTTCTGGACAGTCCATCGGTCCGTCTCAGGTTTACTCAGTTTTGCCAGCTGAGTGGGCTGGAGCAACGTAAAATAAAGTGTTTTGCTCAAGAACACAATACATCGCCCAGTCCAGGAATTGAAACCACAATTTTACGATCATTAGCCCAATACCCTAATCACTAAGCCGCCTGCCTACACATGTATGTATGTATGTATGTATGTATGTATGTATGTATGTATGTATGTATGTATGCTTGTACTTTTCAACTATTCGTATTATTTCTGTAAAGAACAGGTTTCTAACAACGAGACAAAGCTGCGTCAAGAAATTTTGGATTACAACAATAATGATGAGTTACATATTGAACTTCAGGAACGTTTTGCGTAATTTTCCATGTTCCACTTTCAAATTGTAACTGCTATTTGCTTGCTGCTGGTCAGTATCTGCCTAAATACCTCGAGTTTAAAGATTGATGTATAGACATTAATTAAGATAACCAAGCGCATCACTAATTGAGGGCATAAATGTAAATTTTAAATCTAATATAGGATAATCGATATTTCGAAGTGACTTTGAATTGTCACTTTCTCTCTGCTGGGTAATTAATTACTACATGTAATTTTCTTTTCTGTCTCAGGCAAGAGTATGTAGCTAGTTAAATATGCAAATTTTCATTGGAATAAATCAGCAATATTCATTGTACTAATAAGTATGTATTTAGCAACAGAATTATTTTATGCTTTCCTACAGATGATATTATATATTGCATTGGATGGTAAAATATCTGTTTCAAACTTTGACACAATGCCAGCAATTTCGAGGGAGGTGGATAATCGATTAGATCGACCCAGTGCTTGATTGGTACATAATTTTATCGACCTAGAAAGGATAAAAGGATTTCAGCGAAATTTGAACTCAGAACGTAAAGACGGACGAAATGCCGCTAAGCATTTTGACCGGCGTGCGAACGATTCTGCCAACTTGCCGCCTTAAGGTAATATATTAATGGTATTATTCAGCAACTGGTGATCACGTGTTATAAGGTCCGCAGAAATATAAATGATCGGCAGTTCTTCGCCACGTGACTGGCTTTCTTGTTTGGTTTGAGAAATGCTTCTGATAACGACAGTCAGTTTGGCATAACTACCTACCTACCTACCTACCTACCTACCTACCTACCTACCTGCCTACATACATACATAAACACACACACATATACACACACACTGACAGAGAGTCAACTCTTAAAGGTCAGTAAGATAGCCGTCATAAAAGTATGCATTCATATATGTATGTATGTATGCATGTATGTATGCATGTATGTATGTATGTATGCACGTATGTATGAGTGTATTTATGTATGCATGTACGTATGTATTTAGGAAAAATAAATGCAGAAATGCATCTAAACTGATAAACAGGTGAAAAGATATAGACAAGAAAGTAAATATAGAAACATTTTATCTATTCGCTCACTTCATCAATGTTTTTCACTAAGTATGTATGCACGCGCGTGCAAGATTTAATAATAATGGAAAAATTGACACAGAATTGCACTCACATAGAAACACAGTTCTTTTTACTTATAACTCATTCTCCTAAAAACCGACTGTTTTAAAATTCAAAATCGTTTCTTGTCTAATGCGTTCATACATTCTATTTTTACACCTGTATGTCCGTTTAGCACTTCACTACATTCCATTGTTTAATTCACTTGGAAATTTTTTTCTGTCTTCGTCCTACTTCTCGTATATGTGCGTGGGCGTGTGAATGTATGTTGATATATATATATATATATACACACACACACACACACACACACACACACACACACACACACACACACAAACATATATATATATATATATGTATGTATATATATATGTACACACCACACGGACGCACTAACATACATATGCACAAATACATTAACACATATCTGTACCCGATTTCCAGTTTTTGCCTTTTTATTTAAATCTCAAATATATAACTAACTATCTCTGAAATAGATAAAATAAAATAAAATAAATGAAAAGAATTTTCTCTCATCGCGAAATATATAAATAAACTAGGATTCATAATACTAGAACCTTACCCTGTGCAGTCATATACTGTTTATTTTTTTAAATTTCTGTACATTACTCATTTTCTCCATCTCCCTATCTCAACTGCGAATCTCTTTTTGTGTATTTCAATCACAATAGCCTTGTTGTTCACTTCAACATCTCCTGAAGCAACAGATAAAATAAAATTATTCCATATTAACATTACTTTCAAGTGACTTCGTAAACACAAACAGGCAATACAAATATACATGTATATATACATATGCATGTATATATATATACATATATGCATGTATATATATATATATATATATATATAT
>NC_068987.1:6820225-6821176 GCF_001194135.2 Octopus bimaculoides
TATATATATATATATATATATATATATATATATATATATATATGTGTACATATATCAATATGTGTATCTATTCATATGTATGCATACATATATATATGTATATATGCTTACATTTGTGTGTGTATGAGAGACAAAGAAAAAAGAGAGAGCGAGAGAGTCAAAGACTGAGACGGAGGGAAAGAAACTGCTTGCATGGGAATGCGTATGTATTAATGCAAGCATAAAAACCATAATACAATGGCACAAGTGGGTGTGTATTTGTTTGGGAAATTGTTTACTTTTGAGAATTTTCGAGGGGTAAAGATGTACACTTCCAGCTCCATAATGTCGGAACTCCATTGACCAAGAAACTTTCCACAAAATCTTGGATTATTAAGAAAAAATAACAATACAGTAATGGATTTTAAAAGATAAGAACACAAACTAATCCTTTGTAATATAGGCGCAAAAACATTTCGGGGTTAGGGGTGCTCGATTACATCGGCCCTGTATTAAGCTGGTGCTTATTTTACCGACACCGAAGTACTGAAAGTTTACGTTTCTGACGAAATTTGAACTCTGAAAGATAAGACGGACAAAATGTTGCTAAGTATTTTGTCCGGTGTCCGAATTACCATGCCAATACGTCTTAGAAGAACGTATTATAATCCTTACTGCTATTGGCACAAGGCCTTAAATTTTGGGTGAGGTTGCTAGTCGATTACATGGACCCCACTGTCCAACTCGTACTTATTTCATCGACTACGAAAGGATGACCGGGAAAGTCGACCTCAGCAGAATTTGAACTCAGAGTGTAAAGACGAACGAAATATAAGAACACAGAATAACGAGGTCTTTATTATGATATCACATATTTATCATATTAGTTCAAGTATTACATGCAAACACACTGTCATGCACTATTAGACATGTATACCTACGCATATATATATATATATATATATATATATA
>NC_068987.1:6821296-6828789 GCF_001194135.2 Octopus bimaculoides
GAGGACAACTTTCATGATTTGGGGGTGGGTGTGGGGGTGGGGGCTCCTAGACTAACAGGAGGAAGCGAATTAGTTATAATCTCACTGGGCACCTGATCGGAATGCTTACATTAAAATGAATGCCTTTAAAGTCACACAAAGATGAGGTGCTGTGAGATTGGGCAATTGGATAATTCTATGAAGCAAATTCTTACACAGTTCCAAGGCTATAATAGAAAACACTTTCCCAAGCTGCTGCTGTGTCGAGCTAGTTCGTAGTTTAAAACAAAGTTCGTTGTTTAGAACAAAGTTATTTCATACATACATTTACACATACATGTGCACGCACATGCTCATTTATGTATTTGTATGTTTATAAATATGCATGTATATATTTGTCTTATTAGCATGTAACCTTATGCAAACATTTCTAATAAATTGACATTTTCTTCTCAAAGTAAGAAAACAAAACCCTAGCAATATTCTCTAGTTTTTCGCATGCTTCAGGCGAAACCGAATTGTGATAAGAGCGGACAGTAACAGCAGGGGCATGTTTCCATCTTACTGAACCTCATCAATAGGGCAGAGACAACAGACAACTGCTTGATGAATAAACAAGCTCTTACATTATTCATATCTTCTGCTTAAGTACACCCACCTGTTAGTTGATCAAGCGGGTTTGTGTTGTCTACGTTTCGCTTACGAAATCAAATAGATTGAAGCACGCACACTATTGTTAATGTTCTGCCGACAGAGAAGAGATTTTACATGAAGCATGGAAAGTTATGTTTCGTTATTAATTTATTGAATATTTTCCCTCTTTTGTTTGCGTGTCGCTATGTTTGCAACGAGATTTTGCTTTTTTTTTCTTCAAATAAGAGGATAATGTCAATTCCTTAAAAAGTTTTGTGCATAGAAAATATTGTTTCCCACGAAAGTGGCGAGCTGGCAGAAACGTTAGCACGCCGGGCGAAATGCTTAGCAGTATTTCGTCTGCCGCTACGTTCTGAGTTCAAATTCCGCCGAGGTCGACTTTGCCTTTCATCCTTTCGGGGTCGATTAGATAAGTACCAGTTACGCACTGGAGTCGATATAATCGACTTAATCCGTTAATTCGTTTGTCTGTCCTTGTTTGTACCCTCTGTGTGTAGCCCCTTGTGGGCAGTAAAGAAATAAGAAAATATTGTCTCCCTTATGCATTATGCTAGTCAAAAAAAAGTAGAATGTCTTTTAATGAATTTAACGTTGAACTGTTTACTCTATTAAACAGATAATTCGCATAGTATAGGAACGATGCATAAGATGTGTAAAGAAGAGTATGATTGATAGAGTGTTTAGATGATAATAAATCTATCTTCAAAACAGGAATACTATAGCAAATTTCAATTCAGGGTGTTAGTAAGCAAATACACAAATGCTCTTTCTTCAGATCACAGGAGGGTAAATATGTTAATCGATCCAGAAAATTGGCGTAAATATGTTTTAGATTAGATGTGGAGTTTGATATTGAATTATCACTGACTGGCCTTCAGGGATGCTTTACTGGTAGGATTTAAATGTAAAATGCTTGGCTGTTATGTAGTAGGTGTGAACATACTGTAAGTTACATTAATGCGTAAATTTATAAATTGATAAGCTGAAATTATTTCATTTAATCTATTCATTTATTTTCTTATTTTATATAAATCTAAATTGTTTAACCACCCGGCATGATGCTTCTTGCCAAATCTTCAAAGTAGACAATTTATCTTCATTTACATGGAAACGATTTTAGGAAGTTTCCTAACAGTCTTAAACGTTTAACTCAATAGAAGCAATTCCACGCTTTTAAATATATGTAAGATGAACGTTCTAATGTAATAAAATAGCTATTAACCGATAGTTTCACCCAAACGATTATGTAATAATTTGTAGTTATGTTAATTACCTGTCTGTCAGTGTATAACAGGATTTGTAAAACTCTGAAAAATCTTTCCTCTGGTTAGTAGCATATTTTTAGTTCGTGCGTCCGAAACCCAAGGAGGTCAAGTTTATGTGTGTGTTTAGTATCGTTACGCCAGAAAGAAAATATTTATCGTGAATAAAATAAGTAGCGAAATGTTAGCTTCTCGTACAAAGATTTGTGACTGGAAATTATGTTAATTTATATTATATTGCGTTTTATTTTTAGTGTATTGTTTATTGCTTTGCTTTCAATAATATTACGCTCATTCCCAAAATAAATGTACTATAGTCATTAGAACCAGTTTTGGCAATCTGTGACGTAAAATTAAAAAGTAATGGATAACTGTATAAATAAATAATAATTTTGTACTATTCGGATTTAGCAATATACATTATCTTAACATATAAAATAGGATATATGTTGGAGTTTAATACGTTCTAGGCCACAAGATACTTAAAATTTTGCGATGTGTAACATCTTTTTGGTAAGGTCATAAGTTGTACAACCTATTCAGAAATTTGTTCGTTTCCGCTCTTTGTAGGAAAAATAAGGACAGTATATACCCACAAATATCCGAACAAAAATTGGATAAACTGACATTAAATAATTATTCACATGGCTTAATGATCTAAATTAGAAGAGAATACTGAAAGATAGAAACTTAGAATTCAATTTTAGGTTCTACAATTGTTTTGTTTTCTCTATTTTTTTGCGCATTTTTATGATACTGAAGTTCACCTGTTTTCTAAATTTCGTGAATGCAACAATTCTCATTCTTCAGTTGATCCGATCAACGATGCATCCTGCTCGTGAAATTAACGTGCCAGTAGCTGAACACTCCACAGACATGCGTCCATTACGTAGTTCTCAGGGAAATTCAGCGCGATACGGAATGTGATAAGGCTGGCACTTTAAAATACAGGTACTACTTATTTTTGTCAGCTGAGTTGACTGCAGCAACATGGAATAAAGTATCTTGCTCAAGGTCACAATGCGTCACCAGAAATCGAACTCACGAACTTACGATTGTGAACCGAATACCGTTACCACTAAACTTCGGGCCTTCACTCATGCATATATATACATACTTATCGCTGTATATATGTATGAGTGCTGATAGCGATGTTTGGGATGTTTGACTAGTCTCTAGGAAATCCCAACAACATTAAATACTGGTGCTATAAAAATGAAGTGAATAAGGCTGCAGTTCGATAGTGAAATACCGACGCAAAAACAAATACCGATTTGGTCCCTGTTCAGTAAAGTACATCTTATGTTTAATCACTATTTTACCACTAAAATATCGTCAAGATAGAACCTTCCAACGCAGAAAAGTGTGTCCGTGTATAAATACAAACAGTTTATCTGTTATTGTTCACTTACATACATCAACACAAGGAATATTGGGAGAACGTTCCCATCAAAACGTCTGTCACGTGCTAATATAACAGGCCTGAGATATGCATTTTGAACAGGAAGAAATGTTATATACAGTCATGTAGGTTAGATGCTCTGCCGATATGAACATGTCTTCGAAAATTAGTGAGACGGAGAATATCTAAAGTCAACCGCTTCGAGATCCACAGATCCTCTCTTATAATTATAATTCACATTTATACTATTAACCATTGGTACACTTGTTTAGGTTAGTAAATATCTAAACGACAATCTGGAAACAAAAAAAAGAAAAAAAAGATTTGGGAGCAAAAAAGAGACTGGTTAACACGCACTTTACAGATACAATTTAAACGAAACGGTAAAAAACAAAAAAAACAGGGTCTAACTAAAGTTCAGTATGTAACAATTATTGCTGCTGTTATCCAAATTCCAATGTTGGAGCTTTGTTTTATTGTTAGAAATCAGATTCCTCCCTTGCAGGGAAAATACTAACAAATATGTAAAATACATGTACAACCATACGTGTGTGTGTTTATGTGTGTTTACTGATATTATAGAGATATTATTGATTGGGCAGCAATGCATGATTTGATAGCATATTATTAATTTTCCATGTTTGAAACCGTCATATCTATTGTTACTTTCGTCTCATAACCCATGTTCATTCCATTGATTACTGCAATTTAAAAGCATCGTAATAGAATTTATGGTAAAGGTTTCTAAACCGTTAGGCTTTATTTTCAATTCCAATGTTTAAATAATACTTGCAGCTGACCTGGAACTCGTCCGAATTGATTCATGCCTAATGTAATATAATACAAAATGTAGTATGATATAATATAATATAATATGATATAATGTAATGTAATATAATATAATATAATACAATACATACATACAATCACGTGAATTCTAAAAGCTTTGTGTTACTTCTTATGGCTTTTCACACTCTGTGCGTTCAAATCCAAAGCAATTCTGGTATATAAAAGTGAAACCCATAGGGAAGACACTCCAAACCAGGTGATTGACAACGTGTGCCATCGACCATTGTTTCCCGTATGTCCGTGGCCGCTATCAGCTTTTAGCAACACTCTGATCTCTTGCTGAAAGTTGCAGTCGGCGTCACAGGTAGGCATAGAAATGTATTCTGCGTTCGGGTTTGTCATACGTCTCGAATGGTCAACCAAAGTGCTGCTGAAATGCTTTACGCGTTTGCTTGGGGTCGCGTAGCATGCGTCCGTTATGGTACATTAAAGACCGAATTGTGACTTTGTTTCCACATTGTACCTCCACTACTAAGGTCCATCGAACAGCTTTCATCCACCCGTGTCTTCGAGCTCGCACATTATCTCTGACAAAACAAGTTTTTTTACTTCACGTTGAAGAATTGGTCGAAGGCCATTCACACCGCGAGTACGTCGATTGCGATGTCTGCTAAGCGCCTCTTCTAAGCTTCTAAGTTTTCCATTGTTCCGTTTATCCAATCACTACGATTTTACTAAACCGAAACGATTCTATTTTAATCACCCTTTTCAGAACGAACCACCTTTTATTGATGATGATTGCCCCCGTCATCATCTGCATGACTGATTCGTTCATCCAGTTTCTAGATTACCAAATCAGTCATGCAGGGAGGGACGCGTTCAGCTTCAAGTAACTGGCTCCCTGCCTACGAACCTGCCAAGGTTGACCGTACGGGGGATTATTTGCGGTCTGTGTAGCTGACCACATTAAATTGTGGACAACCCATGCCATCTCTGTCTAATGGCCCTTTAAATAGCTGTGTAGATACGATCTAGATGTTGTTTGTCCACATTAACACATTCGGGAAATTCAGTTGAAAATTGTCAGGTAATTGGAAACATATGAACTGGTCTGTGAGTCTTTTGCACTCCCGTCTCTTATCAGCCAGCCCCACAAACACCTTGCGTGCATCCAGGATACGATTCAATCAATCATTAGTATTAAAGAACGGGCGTTCCAAATAAAGACTCAAGACCCTGAAGAAATTATCACGTGCATTTATACTGCCTATTCTGAGTTTGGAGGAGGTATTGAGAAAAATATAATTATCTTATTTCAGTGGAAGGTCATGTGTTCCGTCCTTCCGATTACATATGGTTGTTTCTTCAAGCATTTCTTTATAGCCTTTATTTATAGTCCCTCGAAATCTCCTGCTCCCTTGATTTATTTTGCTTTCAATTTGTTGTTAGGTTTCTTGTGTTGTTTGTATTATGTTTATACGAGTAGGGATGTTATGTGGTGTGACGTATTTATTGCGAGTAGTGTTTGTGTACTGATGTATTCGTTTGATTAAGTCTTTGCTATTTGTGTCTATGGCCGTATAATTGATGAAAGGGTTTCTGTTTGTTCGGCTTGGAGAAGCTGTTCATGTTGGTGTGGATTGAGTTGCGTTTCCATTTGCTTTGTTGTAATGTTTGTAATGTAGGCGGTGTTTTCAGTGTTGGAAACATTTCTAGCTGTATCGCTTGCTTTGTATCTGGTGCAACGCATTTCATTTTCCACTTTTTTCTCTTCCTCTTCGCAGTTATCCTTTCTGATGATTCTTTCGAATTGATTTCCTTGGGAGGTGAGTTTTCGCAGCCGGATAAATGTCTCCAGGAAGGGATATCTTTGTGTCTGTAGCTTGGTTGATTGGTGAGGGTGAAATGTTTTTGGGTTTTGGTGGTGTTTCTGGTATTTGTTCTGGAATGTAGCGTTGAAGACTACTGCTATTGTTGTTTAGTGTATTTCTCTTGTTCATTCCGTTTAATGTTGCCTATCTTGATACTGCTACTCTTGGCGCTGTTGATGCCGACAATACTGCTGAAGTTTTGCTGACATTGCTGTAGTAATGAAGGCGTTGATAGCAGAGGAGGTCTTTCTTTATTCACGCAGCTCTTATGTAGTTTGCATCCCCACATAAATAGCATATATATTTTCTCTCCTCAGCTATAATGAAAAGCTGAAAGTCATTTCGGAGATTGATATGATCATGAATGGTCCCAATGTTTTCTTGGTCTGTTTCAATTAATAGTTATATCCATGAGCTTCTCTAAGATTCCGTTGCAAGTCAAAAGACTTGCAGAATACTCGTATTGTTTTTACTATGCCGTATATTACGACCTCTACAACCAAGGAGATATCTGCTTCAGATTTTACCTTAACTCTTTATATTTTTATCACTCTCCG
Source organism: Octopus bimaculoides (assembly GCF_001194135.2). Lineage (NCBI taxonomy): Eukaryota > Metazoa > Mollusca > Cephalopoda > Octopoda > Octopodidae > Octopus > Octopus bimaculoides. The sequence continues at coordinate 6,827,811 of NC_068987.1, forward strand.
ACCGAGGTACGTTGTAGTCAGAAACAGTTCGACAATTATTAGTGTTGTTGAATTTTCCTTCGCTTCCCCTTCTGTTTGAAACCATCTCAGCTGTGCTAATTGTCTCACTCGAACAACAAATGATTTTCACCTCAAACCGTTTTTTAGGTACTTGTCAACGTGAGCGAGCGTCACTCGCTCAAGCCACATTCTTCTGAGTCTAATACATGTGTATGGTATTAATTTACTCTAGATCTCGTTTGAATTTGCTGCAATGTGTTTAGGCATATTGTCCAACCGTTTTTCGTAAGATATGTTTTTACATTTTGTCTTAGTTCTTCTGGTAGTAGAACAGATTTGAATTTTCTGCAAACATTTTCGAAGTCATTTCAACTTTGTTTGCTATAGTCCTTGTTTACCATGTTTATAGTATTTATTTGTTTGCTAGAAGAGGCACGAGTCATGTTAAATTCAATGTTTTTTTCATCGTTGTCATTGTAGTTATTGCTGTTACAGGTATTGTCTTTCGTACGTTGTCATTTAGCTCTATTAGGTGGCGGTGGGGAACTATTTTCATAGTGGCTCTTCCAAGAGTAACTTCCTGCCCAATTTGAGAAGCCGTACCGATTTCTTTCAGATATGTAACATAGCAATCATAAGTTACAACAACAACAACAGTAATAATTGTTTCAAATTTTGGCATAAGGCCAGCATGTTCAGCGAAGGTGGAATCGATCTCGGCGGAATTTGAATCCAGAACGTAAAGACGTTCGAAATGCCGCTAAGCGTTTTTCCCTACGTATTAACGATTCCGCCAGCTCTCCGCCTTAACGACGACAACAACAACAACAACAGCAACAACAATTATTATTATAATCAACCTTGCGTGAAACTGTAGTGAATGAAAATAAAATAATATAGAAAATAATAAAAATATATTTACTGTATTCAAATATTTGGTATGCCATAAATTTTTCTAGTTACATATCATATATATATA
>NC_068987.1:6829022-6830130 GCF_001194135.2 Octopus bimaculoides
CCCTCACACACATACATCCACATATATAAAGATTAAATTTACTTAATGCGTTTGCCTAGAATTGATGTTATGAATTCCATCAATAACGCAATTCTTAAGTTATGTAGGAACCGACCTACTTGTGTATTGATTCGGCTCAATATAATAATTTATAAACATACAATTACGTATATATATATATATATATATATATATATATATATATGTGTGTGTGTGTGTGTGTGTGTGTGTGTGTGAGTGCCGTTGTGTGTTGATATATTTGTATGCATACCAAAAATGTGCATACATCAGCGTTCTGATATCTGCGTGTTTTTCTATAATTATCATTAGCCAATATTTGTTATAAAATTGAATTGTTCTGTACTTTAGTATTTTATTTCAATACGTTAGTGAAACAATATGTATATTTTAATATGATTAATATATCACGTGCTAAAATACATTTTGATGAAGTTATTCTAAATTCGTTTTACCTTATTCGTAGTAATTCTTAACGGATCCATATACTTAATAAAATTGAATATGGAACTCAATTTTGCACATTACAAAGCTTGCTAAAGTACAATGTAGGCATAAAGTTTTAGGAATGATGACATTTTCTAATCGATAGATTTATGAATATACATACATGCTACCCATGCGGTAGTAAAAACCGTTGAAGAATTCGCCCAGAAGGACTTCAAGAACAAAAACAACAACAAAAATCTAGAGGTGATGCATGTTCTAAAGAGGCACAGTTATATGGAACGACGTTGCAACATAGGCACTTCTAAAAATATCATCCCGTCTGCATTGCCGAAAGCTAGCCAAGAGACCCAACAATGTATGTATGTATGTATGTATGTATGCACGTATATGTATATAAATGCATCTTATATATATATACATATATCTGTGTGTGTGTGTTTGTGTGTATGTGTGATTATGCGTATATGCATGCACATGCACACATCGCATTCTACATGTATGTAAATATGCAGACACTTGAGGTTACTTGCTTGGAATCAACACCAATTTACAAACCGATTCACAGTCTCCCTTCTCTCATCGTACCGTTGAACAATGAACTACTAACGAGCTACAGCGACAAAATGCTGGCTACCTGGCC
>NC_068987.1:6830798-6832792 GCF_001194135.2 Octopus bimaculoides
ATATATATATATATATATATATATATATATATATATATATACATATATCTGTGTGTGTGTGTTTGTGTGTATGTGTGATTATGCGTATATGCATGCACATGCACACATCGCATTCTACATGTATGTAAATATGCAGACACTTGAGGTTACTTGCTTGGAATCAACACCAATTTACAAACCGATTCACAGTCTCCCTTCTCTCATCGTACCGTTGAACAATGAACTACTAACGAGCTACAGCGACAAAATGCTGGCTACCTGGCCACTACAGTGTTTCAATACTGATTGAAGCGAGAAATAATTGGAACCATATATCGTTCTGAAACAATATCAGAAAATTAGTTTTCAAATCTGTTCCATTTCTGTCGCATACCAAATACACATAGCAAACGAGGAAATCTTTAATTGAACACTTTAGAATTGACTTGTTAAATATTTGCACGAAACAGAGGTTGCAACAAATTAGTACATGTGTGTACATAACTTAATTTAGACATATATATAGTGACTCGGAGTACAAATATACGTAGCCCAATATACCCATCATGACTACCCGTCTGATAAGGGTACACCAGGCACATGCATCACAAACATATGTGCGCGACATGGTGATCTCATATCAAGATAAACATCGCATGACCTTGTAGATGGGCCCAGTTAGAATTTCTTTTACGTTCAGCAGCTCATCCCGCTCCAAAGGTCCCTGAATAAGGGTTGTTTAAAGATATGGAACGAAACACGGTTCCACGTTTCCACGTTTGCAAAGGTGAGTTATTCAAACCCAACCAAATCCCTCTCAACACATGGCTATGATGCTCCTCTACTACTTCTATTCAGGATCAGAGATAGACATATAAACAGCCACTAAGATACATGCTCAATTGGTTAAGGTGGTCCACTGTTTCAATCTCATCATTGAGGTATCGGCACTTTGAGTCTATTCCATTATTCATCACATTGGCTTGGTAGGTCGGGGTCAATAAACTCTTATCTTGAGCAGCTAAGATAAAGCCTTTGTTTTCTGCCATTGGCTCTGAGCTCCGTGGCCCCTGATGGGTGTGCTTCTGGTCTGGATTAGCATGTTTGCTACCGACCATCTATTTGCCATGCAGATGTTTCAGTTCCCATCTATCAGACAATTGTTCAAACGTTTTTTGCTTTGCTTTTGATTTCACATCGTTGCAAAAACATTTGCCTCACATCCAACATGTTGTTCAACTTGGGTATTATGCATGAGCTCACAAGCAAAATTTTTGCTCTCCTTCAAGACAGAACGAACTTTCTTACATCTCTCGTGGTTCAAAATATTTGGTCAGTCCTATGGTGGTCGTTTGGTAAGAGATTTGAAAGTGGATCAACCCTCAATTTCCTTGAGCTCTGGGAAAGTAAAGACGATCTGCGTTAGCCTTTCAGTGGAGCATCCTATTGCAATACGGATTTTCCTGTCAATCTTCCTTACTTCATTGATATTCTTGTTCAACATATTAAAACTATAAATAACAGCTGGATGTGGTAAGAAATTTAAGGCTAACACTTTGTTACGTGCAATTAGCTCAGATCTTGGGACTGTTCGAACTCTCCTGTACCATTCCTTCCTGATCTTCTCTTTCATTCTTGCATGATGAATGCCAGAGCTCTCATTTATTCCGACGTATTTGTAAATTTGTTCCGGCTCAAGTTCTTCTTCTTCTTCTTGTTCGTCTTCTTCTTCTTCTTCTTCTTCTTCTTCTTCTTCTTCTTCTTCTTCTTCTTCTTCTTCTTCTTCTTCTTCTTCTTCTTCTTCTTCTTCTTCTTCTTCTTCTTCTTCTTCTTCTTCTTCTATATGTTTATGTAAATGTATATATGCACGTGTTTATACATACATATCTGTATATTTATATGTGCATATATTTATGTCTATATGTGTATGTACACATGTATATAAACATGTATACACACACATACATACGTATATATATATTCATAATATATATATATATATATATATATATATA
>NC_068987.1:6832958-6835905 GCF_001194135.2 Octopus bimaculoides
ATATATCATATGCATTTATATACGTATATATACATATATACATACATATATCTATCTATCTGTCTACCTATCTATATATATCATATGCATTTATATACGTATATATACATATATATATATATACATATAAATTTGCATGTATATATATAGAGAGTTAGTGGGGTCGGTTCCCGTGCGTGGCGTCTTTGGCAGGTCTCTGTTACCACAGGGAAGGGTAGAGAAGATCTGTATGGAAACCTGTCGGACGAATGTAAGTAGTTCACACTTGTCACGTACTGCGTGAGGTGATTCCGTTTGCGAAAAACGCTAGAAATACACGTGTCCATGCAAATAAATTGTGAACTGGCTGTGAGTTGTGAAAATTATTGAGCCACACCCACCTCACGTTTTACTTGAAAGACTAAATACATCATTTAGCAGATGAAAGAACTGAAATCTCATTACCCATATCTCTTACAATCTCTTACGCACTTGACCTCCTCCCCCCACAGCACATACACATATATACACATATGTATGTATGCTTGTCCACACACACATACACATACACTTGTATATATATAAATATATGTAATACATCTACATACATATATTCAGACATACGCAGAGACAGACAGACAAACAGTTATGTTTTGAGACCGGCTTGAACACTCTCAAGAACTTAAATTAAACTCAAAGAAAACTCATAATATTCTTTCTGTGTCTCTTTTATGATTTTTCTCTCTCCTTACGTATCCATTTTCAATCTATTTATCAATATATATATATATATACATACACGCTCACACACATGAACAACAATCACGTCTACATTAAAATTAAAAGGGATGAAAGAGTGAGACAGATAGACAGAAAGACAGAAAGCCAGCGAAAGAAGGAGCTAGAATGTGTGTGTGTATGTGTGAGTCCACGTGTGTATGTACGTGTGTGTGTGTGTATGTGTGAGTCCACGTGTGTATGTACGTGTGTGTGTGTGTGTGAACCGCTTAGGATTCCGGTTGTCGTCAGACTGCTTCACCACACACACACACACAAATGCATGCACACATACAAAAATCTCACTATGCTGTTACTTCATTTATATTCATAATAGATACTGCTACATTACTTAATTCAATGTGGCTTTGTAACATTGTTTTAAATTATCAACCAGCTTGTTTTCGTATATATCTCATTTTTTAATCAGTTCTATGTAATTACTTTTACGTTATTCATTTGGTAATTGTGCTTATTAGTGGGCGTATATAAACACATATACCCCAGGAAGTCAATTTAAATAATATGTGTGTAAATTTTTATAGAATTAATAATTATTCACCCAACCAGGGAAAATATCATTGTTTTACGTAATTTGTAAATATAATTTTATGTTTTTTTATTGATTTGGAAACACCTTTAAATAATTCGCACTAATTATGTCTTTGTATTTCTCCAGAGATTATACTAAATTAATTTTTTAGCAATGAAACCATGACATTTTTTCACGATTTTATTAGTTTCCACACAGAAAACTGTCTCTTTAATATAATTATTTGGAAAATACAAATAAATCCAATAGAAATAGAAAGAGAAGGAGGTAGAAAGACAGTGACTTTTCGAAAAGATGAGGAGAGGATAAAATACGGATAAGCAGACTTCACGTTAAATGACGAGCGGTGGATAAAGATTTAGCAAATGTAAAAATACTTTTTTTAAATAATCTATTGAAACTAGACGAAATTTCACATATCTATGACTATCTGATGTAAGAAAACGAGAATGTTCGTGTTTTTATTCAGCTCAGGTCGTATTAAGATCCTACTAGAAATGCATTCCTGTTATCAATTACTGGAAATTAAGAGTGCGTGTACATGTACGTACACGTACACACATACACACACACCACCCACTTACAAATGCGCGCGCACACACACTCACACACTCACACACTCACATACACACATGCACACAACCACACAGACCCACCCACACACATATAAATTATAGTTTTCTGCTAATTCATTTTCTGAAATTTTCACAATCTCGTCTTCTGTAGTCAGAGCAAACATTGTGATTGTTGTCATGCAATATCCTCATCATTACTGTCATCCATTTAAAATGTACCATTATTAATGATATAACATGATTCGTAATATACAAAAATATAAGGCATAATTCTAACAGTAAATCTCTATGAAGATAATTGAAAGTATCATTTCATATTAGTAGATAAGTCACTCACTATAAATTTCGAAATTTCATGCCAACATAACAAACCAAAATAAAAATACATATTTCTACTTTTTTATTGTTTACTATACTTTTTTAAGAACGCAACATAATTTCATACACTTTAACATAAGTTAATTGTTTTGCCTTGAAGAAAACGGAAAAGTCTAATATTTCGACCAAAGTCCATCCTACTCATACATCACGCAAGCTATCATCATCAATACTGTATTTGACTCCATAAACCCCGCACCAACAAATTCGCCTAACTCTTCCTTCTTAAGACGCCATTTTCCTGGGATTCTCTCCTCGCCCACCAAAGTTTTTTTTCCGGCAGTCAATTTACAGATGTTCAAAATGAACAGCAAAAGTATTGACCGCAACAATGTAAAGCAAAAACGAAAACGTTAGAGAATAATCTAATGAGATGTCCATGTAATTCAAAAATTCATACAGATCAATTCCGTTAAATACATATAAAACAGAATAGAACAAGATTGCATACGTAATTTGTTCGTACATAAATCTACAAATCAGTAATCGCCATGTAATATAATTTCTGAAGTAGAGCACTTTCCTGTCTTATAAAACAACGTTTACCTTTGCATCATTATAACATCGGTATATTAGAAGTGTATAATAATAATAATAATAATAATAATAATAATAATAATAATAATAATAATAATAATAATAATAATAATAATAATAATAATAATAATAATAATAATAATAATAA
>NC_068987.1:6837153-6841696 GCF_001194135.2 Octopus bimaculoides
ATATATATATATATATATATATATATATATATATATATATATATATATATACACACACATATACACATATACACACACACATACACACACACATCTATATATACACATATATATATATATACATACATATATGTGTGTGTGTGGAGAGAGAGAGGGAGAGAGAGATAGCTGAAAACATATAAACAAATATTGATTAATAGACGAAATGAATGAGAAATGATTATATATTTGAGAACAACTTATTTTCTACACTTGTGAAATAATGGGCAATTAATCACTATTGATTGAATTTCTTTCGTTCTGAACCCACTACCTCGTATTCATATACTATTTAAATATTGTTCTATATAAATCAGCTTACAAATATTTTATCATTTTCAAGCAACTGTAAAAAGGTATTCCAAATAGATGTTAGCATACGCAAGTGTTCTAAGAATAGTTCACCGGTTTAGTGTGATTATCATTGTGCTTTCTCCCTAGAAGTATGTTCAGAATACACAAGTGCATTGCTTTCATTTCTTAGGATAGCAAATATAACAATTTCCATAACACTAAGCTAAATTCCTCACTTTGAATTTGACATACATTTCTTTTATTATTAGATGCAACACAAGTAGAATATCCAGCATTACCCAGCTTCAAAATTAGCTATAAATAGACTGCAATTTTTATTAATGAAAGAAAATTCGGTTAATAGAACATCACTGAATTCGTCTTTAAAACAATTTTGCATTTGCAAGTAGAATCGGAAATGATTTCCAATGCATATATATTAGTCGTGTATCTGAAGCACTGTCACAGATAAGCCATAAAGATTACTAACATATTTTTATATTAATTATAGATTGACTTACATATCTAATTCAAGCATATTAAAATAAAAACAGTTATCTCTCAGTGAACACAGAATTAAATAATTTAATTTCATTTGAAAAAGATATATTTTGCGTAATACATGATATTGTATCCTATCCTTGAACTTCCATAATACTTCGAACACTGAGAAATGAGGACAAATTGGTGTCTCCGGTGAAAACCACCCATGAAAATATAGTTATGTTTATAAATCAAGGAAGCTGGATAATGCAGTAATAAATAAATAGTATCAATGACTGAGATCAACCTAAATTTATATGACATAAGATTTGCACCCATCACATTCTAGGCAGTTCTGAAGATTGTCATGGAATATTATGTCATGGAATATATTGTCATAGAATGTATTCTGAATATTGTCAGGATATATGTTTTGCGTTTTACCAATATGAGCATATATATAATGAAATTATTGACACTTTCAGCCCTTCAACATATTACATATAACTGGCCAGTAGCAAAGTAGTATTTTTCAAAATTTAGGAGTAACTCTCAAAATTAACTTTGGTGGGTGGGTGGATCTTTTGATTGATAAGGTAAAACTCAGATATTCTTGAGACTGAAGTATAAGCGAAATTTTGGCTATAATGACATTCTATCATTTGGTGTACTCTGTACAAATAATAGAGTCAATGACATGTGGTATAAACTGTTTAACCATTAGTCTTGTGCTATTTCTCAACACAGCAGATCTGAATTATGCATCAGCGTCATTGGAGATCCTTTATTCAGAAATGAAATATGTGTGTCGATATGTATTGAGATTCTAAATTTATGCACAGTAGTGAACGGGTGTGTATTGATTTGTAGTTATGTCTATTTCCTAGAAGTGCTTGCAACAGCTGCCATCTGTTACTTTTCAACCAAACACTTCTTTTGGCACAGTTACTAGTGAGTGTTAAAAGTGGTACAGGCTCTGCAACATGCTACACAGGTCCTCAAAAGATCTCTGGATGCCATTCAGAGATCATCCCAGATAATTATTTGGCATTTCTTAAGATTGTCCAATTACCGAATGGTTTGCGATATTGCAAATAATTGTGTCATTTTAGATTCAGTTGATAATTCTCAATACATGTCTGTATATGCTTCTATATGTTCACTGAGAGATAACTGTTTGTAGCTGGGAAATAAAATTTATGCTTCAGGCAGCATTATTTATTTTCTGAATCCGTTTGTTCTATAAAATTCTCGCTACATACTAAACAAGTTATTACAAGAATTAGTTTTCTTGGCGAAAAGTTAAGATTAATTGATTTGAAAGATTGTCTTTATTGAAAATGGAATTCTGAATCTTTGGATAATTTAAGACAAATTCCACAGTTGGGTAGCAAATAATTTTTTGAGTGATAGTTCTCATGTCGTTTAATAGTGTTCAGCATCTATTAACATACATACATGCATACATATATACATGCACTCATATGCACTCATGTGCGCCAATGCATGTTATATATATATATATATATATATATATATATATATATATGTATATATATATATACTTGGAAATGGATGCGTGGCGTTCAACCAAATTATTATATAAATATATATATATATATATGCATATATGCATAAATATATGTTCACACACACACACACGCATATGTATATAGATATGCATATATGGGTAGAAGACGTCACAAAGCGTAAACAACATGAAATACGAAACTAAAGTTGCGTACGTATTTCATGTTGTTTACGTTTTGTGACGTCCTGTACCCATATATATATATATATATATATATATATATATACAGGATATATACATACATATATACACACAACTGCTGGACAAAAATTGTTAACAATGCTATATATCTGCATAGGAGTTAAATGTATTCTCTCTATTGTTCTACTATAAATTGGAATTCTTTTCCTTCTCTTATTATCAGGTAACAACAAAGGAATATCAAGTGAAAAGAAAACGAAACACAAATCACCACAAAGAAGTTCAATATCAGTGCAAAGTAAAGCAATACCAACATCAAACGAACCAAGCTAGATTAAAGTCGATCAAAACAAACCAGATATATTTGACAAAATTTCTGTATAAGGATACTTTACTGTTAGCGGCTTTGATGTCTTCCCTCAGTGGATATTACGGGATTTTCAGCGCTTATCCTTATATGGAAGCAGGTTAGTTATCGATATTTTTATATCTTTGTTTAGTTGAATTTACATTTTATCTGCGTCTTTTTCTACAAATTCATTTTGAACATCAATATATACATAAACAAGGAATTGTGCGCAAATATTATGCTTATAGTCTTTCTATATGCAACTTTGTGTTTGTAACATTCAGACCATTCATTAAATGTACAATTTATATACATTGAACTATAAAACAAGAAAATAATATTGTAAGCAATTTGACGAATATCTACCTCATCCACTTGAGACAGTTGTCCATTACATTTACGTAATATGCTTTGTTGCAGAAATGAAGACGGCTTTTTTGTTGTTATTGAAATCACATTGTTTTGCCTATTAACATACATTAACATTATTTTCTTCTAAAGATAATTTTGCAATTATTAATGACACAATGATGCACAAATTCATAAGCAAATGCACACACGCGCGCACACTCACACACATATGTTTTATATAAACACATATATATTAAATATTGCACGTATATCAAATAATATTGCACATATATCAAATAATATTGCATAACAGTATAATACACACATATATATATATATATATATATTCTCTTTTGACTCGGATCGGTGCAACATCTGTCCTTTCTTCTTCAACACTATTCTACCCACAATATACAACCGTCACTCTTTCCATAAAACCGATTGAGTCCCTTTCACAACTACAAATCTCATTTACCATTCAAAATTCTGACTCCGAAATTTCCTATACATCGAACATTCTGGACGTCTCTTGAATGATGAATTCACTGAACTTCCGGGAAGTATCTAGACTCGCAATGACTCCTCTGTTGTACGCCTTTCTACTCTGTACATCTCTACATGTTCAGTGTAACTCTATACCGTTATTTCTCAGACTCATGTATCCAATGCAAAGATACGTTCACGTTCAATCCTCAAATATTCATGTTATCATGCACACCTTCACAGCCAAACTCATATTCATCGATGTACATATATAACCATACTCACACCACAAACGCACTACAGATTTGTACGCATGCATATATATATATATATATATATATATATATATATATATACATGTGTGTGTGTGTCTCTCTTTTACTCTTTCTCTTTTACTGTGTATGTATTTGCAAAGAAAAATATGATTTAATTCATACCACGATCAAATGGTTTTTAATAAGTGTATTGAAACAATATAACAAATAGTATAACTTGTCTAGTATTACTTTCAATCTTGTGACAAGCAAGACTTAGCTGTGCGCTAAGTCATAGACTTGTATCAAAGAACACAGCTTAATACAACTAACTGGCTCTTGGTGGCTTAATGAAAGTCAAACTCTGTGAGATGTCTATTCTCTGGGAAGCCCACTCTGTTGCAACCTTTCCGGTCAGGCTGGCTATCATTACATACATAATACATCTGTGGGGGATTGAGTTATGTGTGTGTATGTATGTATATATATATATGTGTGTATTTATATATATACACACAGACACACAAACACACACACGCACACACACATACCCCCCCC
>NC_068987.1:6841879-6852931 GCF_001194135.2 Octopus bimaculoides
TATATATATATATATATATGTAGATGTGTGTATCTGAACGTTTATGTCTGTATTCAATATTTTTCTTTTACAGTATTCGAAGAAAATTGATACTTATAAAATATTTATAGCTTGTATTAAAACAGACATTTTTAGAAATTTCAATGGATTCTTATTTTGTTTTATTATATAATTAGACAATGCAACATTGAATAATTGTATGGAAGAAACTTCTGTGTCTCACCTATATTGTTAGATACATTTATATAACAACTAATACAATTTACATTAGTATTTCGGCGTGAAAGATAGTTTTCAACCACTACCAATGTAGTTAAGAGAGAATTTGTTCTGATTTCCTGACAACGAAAACTTATTTATTACCTTAATTTGTATACGCTTTATTTTCACGTAGGTGAACATTATAGAAGAATGTCTATGGGAAAAATGTCTTTTTACTTCTAGTGAGACACTAATAAAGTATTTTTAACAGGTTATAAGAGATAAGAAAAATATATATCTTATTGAATGTCATTATATTTTTATCTTTTGGGTTTATCACTTTTTTATTTTCTGATTTAATATGTCATTGTTCGGTTTATGGGGAATATAACAACAATAAAATTTAGTAAATGCATGTCTTTCATCCATTCGGAGTCTATAAAATGAAGTACCAGTCTAGTACTGAGTCAACATAAGCGACGATTCGCCGCTCCTTAAATTGCTAGCCTTATACCAACATTTGAAAGAATTATTATTATTATTATTATTAGGTGGGTGTGGGCGAAAGAGATTGCTTGGTGGACAAGGCTGAAAGGCATGAGGACAGATACATTCCTTTTGATAAGGCTTTCCTTCAAGTTTCACTTGAAAATGATATTGAGAGTGCATAGGGAAGTGCTGTCCTCACGGTTTATCCAGCCACTGCGTGGATCTTAGCGTAGAATTTCAAAACTTTTCTTGTGTTCCTGTTATGTTAGTGAGATTTAAAGGCGCATGGCTAAGTGGTTAGAGTATTCTGTTCACAAACGTAATATCATGAGCTCGATTCTTGGTGGTGCGTTGTGTCCTTGAGCAAGACACATCGTTTCTCGTTGCTCCAGCCCCCTCAGCTGCTATAATTGAATAGTACCTATTCAAAATATTCACACTGAATCGCCCTGAGAACTACATTAAGGGTACGCACGACTGGGTAGTGTTCATCTACCTGTACGTTAAACTGTTCCGTTGATCAGACCAACTGGGAGAATCGTCGACATAACCGACCGAGTGACAGTTTATTAGTCAGGTAGAGAATATCAGCATAGAACATGCACATTGGTATCTATTGCATCCTGCTGATGCTAAAGCATCTATGTGCAGCAACCAAAACGTGAAGGACGTAACAATGGGCGTTATAAGTTTCATAGAGGGGTCTGCCATGATAGAATCTTCACTGCCTCAACTTATGCATGTGGGTGTATACATATGTATACATGTATATATATATATATATATATATACATATATATATATATAAACAAAACAATCTAATGGTAACTTTTATTTGCATTCTGTACGATTTTAACTTGAACCAGACATAATCAATAAGTGGCTGTTGTCTATTTAAAAGGTTTGATAATACTCTTTATTCATGATTATAATATATTAAAACAAGAAATACGCTCTTTTTGCTAAATTAGAGACTGTAGACATTAAATTAGTAGGTATTGATGGTATATTAACCTAAAATGGACATTGAATTTTGATAAAATAAATGGAAATCTTGCATTTAAGTACGACATATAGCAGAAGATGTTATAAAATCGGTGATAGTGTTATCAAATTGTTACACATAAATGTGGCAAGAAAATACTATTTAATGCAACCAAATTTTTAAATGGTTGGTCGATAATTAATATTGGTTTCAAATAGGGCGGCGAGCTGGAAGAATCGTTAGTACGCCGGGAAAAATGTTCAACGCATCATTTCATCCGTTCCTAAATTCCTCCGTGGTCCACTTTACTTTTCATCCTCCGGAATTTCTGGCTTTGTGCCAAAATTAGTAGGGCCTTACTACTACATTATTGATAATGTGTCAGGAGGGTCTAAGTAGAAGTGATATTTAATTAGCTAGTAAAATAAGTCATTATATTAACAATAAAGAAATCAGAGAGAGAGAGAGAGAGAGAAAGAGTGAAAGAGAGAGAAAGTTACAGAGAAATAGAAAGGAAGAAAGAAAAATAAACAGTATGAAATGCGTAACGGTTTGCGCTTCAGATGCAGTGGAGCGTTGCTGAGGCTTTGCCTTTGTCAATCATTAAGGTAACCTGACTTTGGTGTGAGTATGACATTAAACTGCATTCAGTGGCAAGGCTCCTTCGAGCGTTTGTAGTGTATGGAGTCACCTCTTCATCACCTTTACTCATAATTCCTCTTTGTCCGGTAGTAGTAGTAGTAGTAGTAGTAGTCCATACCAGGAGCCACATTTATTGGTTAAATATCAGATGGTTCCGGGACTAAGGCATTCATTAATCGGAGAAGAGCTGGCCTCTAGTCATATGTCACACACGACTACTAATGTGTTGACACGCCCTGATGTCACATGAACCAGGTTCCATGCGTAAGGGTTAAATAGCCCAGTGTCTCAAAGCTGAGCTCGTGGGGACAGTAGAGTAGCATCGTAAACTGTAAGTAAAGCTGTAAACATCAAAGGAGAGCTACTGCTGATATGGATACTGACAATAATATCTGTGTGCGGAGGGGAATGTGATATGGATGTTGATATGGGTGCTGGCAATGAAATTAATGCAGAGAGAGAGAGAGAGAGAGAGAGAGAGAGAGAGAGAGAGAGAGAGAGAGAGAGAGAGAGAGAGAGAGAGAGAGAGAGAGAGAGAGAAGAAACGCTGTTTCCTTGAAAAGATTATTAATTGTAGCTTTATACCGTTGAAAAAAACAAAATCCTCACGTCCTCAATCAAGGACGCTCTCAAGGTCTTTGTTCTTGGGAGTAGTTCAGGTCTGTCGTAAGGTTCCATTTTGATGGCACATTTGTCCGGAAGGTTACAACGAAATGAGAGATAGCACAATTTATATTGAAAGAAAGAGTTGTAAGAGTGACGATAAACAACTCGTTAATATGGAGAAGGAGGAGTATGAAAGACAAATGAATTTCTTATCTCCTCATAATTTAGAGACAAACTTGTCAACACACTTTGAAATATAGCATTCAAACAGGAAATTTCAAATACAAGATAGAAGAAACGAATGAAGCCCATCGGCGAACTAGAAGATTCTCATGCTAGACACAGTCGAAATCATTGATGATATCAAGTGCATTGTCATTTATTTCGTAGAATTTCCCAGAGGCAAGTGTGCGAATATATAACGACTATTCTTTATCTTAATTCTGTTTAACTATTTGCTTTCTACTAATATTTGCAGGCAAATAGTAACGTTTGGTTGTTGTTGTTCCTGTATATGTATAAATAATTATTTATATTATAAATCTTTCTCATTCTTAGACATCGCTGCTTTACCTGCCGTTTCTGTCACTTTCATTTTTTCATCTTTTGTTGTTCAATCTCATTTAAACAAGTTTTACTATAATTATGATTGTATTTCGCCTCTACACAAAACATTCGCTTTCATCTCTTCTAGCACATGAACCTAACCAGGTTTTTGAATATTTTGCCAAATCTAATAATTTTTTGTAACTTGGACACAAGCATTTTCTTTACATTTGAATTGGTCAATTCCTTTGACTCAACAATTTCCTTTGATAATCAGTTCTAGTTTAAGAAGGCTTTCTGCCTCGTTTCAATACTAACTAGAATAATTTTCATCAATAACATATTATTGATATCTGAATTCCCAATTATTGTCCTTTTGTTAAGTTTATTTTTCTTGATATTGTATTATGGGCATATGTTATTTTTCCCCATCTCCAACCGAAAAGCTTCGAAAGTAAATCATAAAGCCGTGTGTGCATGCACACGTGTGCAAACGTGTGAATTTATGTTTGTGAGCATGCGAGTATGCATACACAGATATGCATGTTCTTGTGTAAATATAAACACAAATGTGTTGTACAAATACTTGCATACATTTCATTGATCTGCAATGTTCAATCTAGCAATATATTTTGTGTACACTAAGAGTTAAAGTAACAATAATTTCACTCGAAATATAATCTTTAGCATGCAACACAAGTAATATTAACTGTAATAAAGAAAAGGCGAAACGAAGTATGAAAACATTAACAATATTATCATGAATGAAAAAAATACCTTTACAATAGAAGATGAATTTAATAATGCTGTTGTTGGTGATAAATTAATGAAAGCTTCGTCAGTTGCAGCACGAACTGCCTCCCCTTCAAAGAAAAGAAAAATAAAGAAACAAGAAATCATCACTATAGTAAATCTTGTAGAAAATACTTTCAAAATCAAACGCATGATAGCGATTTTACCATAAACAAAATAAAGATTAATAACAAGTAAAATAATATTGATGGTAGATTCAACGACTTCCACAAAATACCGATGACTTTCAAAACACCAATTACAAATATGAAATATTATAAAATTTTATAAGAAACGAATAAAAAGAAATGTTGGTCCTTGAACATCATGCTCCTATGTAGCGGATGCCAACTACCATTGATGGAATAGCGTTAGGTCTGTGTTTCGTTCAGTGTATTTCATTTTTAAAAAGGGAATAAAATAAAATAAGGCAAAATGCAATAATAAACTTATTTGTTTGAACGAAGGCAGAATTTAAATTATAAGCATACATAACAACGAAAATATTCGTTTATATAAAGAAACTCTGATACACTGGTACGTGTTCAAATGAAAATACGATCTTACAAACGCATGTGCTTATGCGCGAGCGTGTGTAAATAATTTTTCCTAGGGAAGTGAGAGCAAAATATAAAAACCAATAGAATTTGTTATTGTGACGTCTGAAGAATATGAATTTGAATATGGGAAGATTGAAAAATGAATAAAATCATTATATTTAAAGAAGTTTTCTTCACTAATTTTATTTCTATGCATGCTTTACTTGTTTCATTGCATGATTTGCGCAAATCAGAGCCGTAATGTGTACTTCAATTTCGTGCAATATGTACTTTGTTTAGTAGGAGGAGGTGCTTTCTTCATATTGGAATTACGTAACACGCAAGCAAATTCTAGTAGTGCTACTAGTACTATTTTCTGTATATATGTCAGTCTTTTGGATTTTGGTCATACATGTGTTAGCAACTTTTTCTCATCATTCGTAAGGTACCTATTATCACATGAATTGATTCTCTTTTCATTTCCCGCGCCCTGGTTTCGAGAAATTTACATTTGTACAATATTAACATTTCCATTAAGATAAATTATAATCTCTTGAATCGTCGGAGAATTGGCAATACGATAGTTGGTATGGCAAATTTAGGATCTATGGTGATATCCCATAGAGGTTAACTTTGCGTTTTGCCCTTCTTAACACAATAAAATAAAGTACCAGTCCAGCAGAATAGACTTGCGCAATTGTTAGAACATTTTACAAAATGCCCGGATGTGTTTGTTCTGGCTGTTGGGAGTTAGGCTGTGAGGACACTAATGCCAGATCCTATAAACCTCGCCTGTCAATATTTCGCTTCCATATAGACCCAAACCGTATTGTTTGATAATGTCATCTTACCATCGTCTTGGAAGTTTTCCGACCAGTCTCTTTCCATTCTTTGGATACCACTTGACAGCTTCACGGTTCCATCAGCTCCGTGAGCTTTGAGACTTTCAGAATTCGTGGTAAATACAATCTTTCATTCTTAGTATAATTACTATATTAATTCAGCATCCAATTGGTAATATCACACACGAACATACATACACGGTTGTGTGTGTGTGTGTGTGTGTGTGTGTGTGTGTGTGTGTATTTCTATGTCTTACATATTACTGGGATGGCTCGAATATTGATTTCTGCTACCTCATCTCCTTTTGTCGTTTCAAAGCACCGTTTCAAGTATTAATGTGATGCATATATATTTATTTCCACACTTTTCTTTCATCTACATATATATTGCACTCCGACTTGCTCATTGATTCCTAAGTATTCTTAAGTTTCTGTTTCGTTTAATTCTTTTGTCTCAGTTACTTAACTAGCATGCTATTAGTGTTCGTAATTGATTTCCATTCCTTCAACGATGTATCGGCGCATTTTCCTTATCCGAACCGCATGACAAGTCCTCTAATTACATCCTAATACAGTCTGTAGCATTATTTCTGCTTGTTTATCATCTGAAGTGAATAAACTGAAGTCGTCTGTACACAAAGGATGATTGATTTTTCTTTCATAAAATTTCTATTCGAGTCCATTCTGGTTAAAGAAATTATATACATCTAGTATTGATGCATAAATATAAAAAAAATTGAAACGCACAATAATCGACATTGTTATGAACCTATGCACCGATACACATAAAAGATAATGACAAACTAAATTAAGTGTCAAAATTTACTTCTCAAGTCTCGTTAATTAAATTGGAAAGCTTTATATGGATATGAGAGGAATTCTATATGCATATTTTACTGCTACGCTCTGTCCAAAAACCAAACTACAACAATGTGCTTTTATTAAATTAGGAGAGAAAATAACCCAGAAAACCCACAAAATAACCCTCAGTGCTGTGCTCCAACGGATCAGCTTCCTTATATACATTTTTAAAACCACAAAATAGCGGAAATCAAGAGTGACGACGAAAAGAAATAAACATAAACAAAAAAATAAAAGTATTGAGAATGTAAAAGATTAAAATAAATTTAACGTGCGCAAAACAAAGTAAAAAAGACAGGAGTGGCTGTGTGGTAAGTAGCTAGCTTACCAACCACATGGTCCCGGGTTCAGTCCCACTGCGCGGCATCTTGGGCAAGTGTCTTCTACTATAGCCTCGGGCCGACCAAAGCCTTGTGAGTGGATTTGGTAGACGGAAACTGAAAGAAGCCCGTCGTATATATGTATATATATATATGTATGTGTGTGTGTATGTTTGTATGTGTGTGTTTGTCCCACCAACATCGCTTGACAACCGATGCTAGTGTGTTTACGTCCCCGTAACATAGCGGTTCGGCAAAAGAGATTGATAGAATAAGTACTAGGCTTCTAAAGAATAAGTCCTGGGGTCGATTTGCTCGACTAAAAGGCGGTGCTCCAGCATGGCCACAGTCAAAAGACTGAAACAAGTAAAAGAGTAAAAGAGTAAGACAATATGATCCGGCGTTACAATATCAACAGAATATTACCCAACAATAACCAATCAGAATAGCACAAATAAAAATATAGGTAACAACATATGAGAAAAATTGAAGGATATGAAATTGTGAAAGTAGAATTTTCAATATTCTCCATCCAGCGAAATTTAAATACTATTTAACGAATGTAAGTTTATAGGTGAGCCACTTCATGTTTGATGCTCCGGTAACGCAGTAATTTAACAGGCTTTTATAGCGTAACGTGCACAATTCAGCAATCGTTTAGTCTCGAATGAAATGTCGATGAACAGAAAATACTAAGTAAAGTTTTAAGGGACAGAGCGATAATTTCGGTATTGGAATAATCCCATAACTCCTTAGCATTCAGGTTATTCTGTCAGTTGTAATGCTTGTGAACAATATTTTTAATGTTGATTGCGCACAACTATCACCGCTATACCTCTTTGGAGAAGTCGATTGGGAGAAAGTCTAAAGTGCGTTAAAATGTTTGTCTAACCCAGAGAGGTGGGAGGCATCGTTCAGCTCAACAATAGAAACTTTTCAATATGCATACATTTTGCAATCCTTTGTGATCTGAAGTGTAGAAGATCACTCTATTTCTTTAATATAGTACTGATGTGCGTTCTTTCAGCTACACAGAGCCTACCTTTTTAACCTGCTAATGCATGGCCTAGATCTAGTTACGGTGCTCTAATTAATGACGTGTGGTATACTGCTGTATTTCAGGTTCTATATATGCTTGCTAGCATTGTGTTTTTCTTCTATGTGCCTGAAAGAATACTGGTGGCTGTCATATCTGTGTTTGAAATCAGTTTTCTACAGTTGAACATATCTTTTTATTTCCGTTTTCCCATTTGGCGGAACAGAGAGAACTCAAGCTTCGTAGAAACCTGAGCGAGCTATGCACGCCTAGTTTATCTGGCTGGATTCCCGATGTTACAGCCTGAAATGTGTATCTTGATTCGCTTACGTGAAATGATATTTTCATATTAGAGTTTTCTGATATCTTTGAGACTATCAGGGAAGTGCTTACCTGTCAGGGCTAAGGACTGTGTACCTACATTACTAACATTCAATAAGAAAGGTGCGGCGAACCATGTAACTTTCCTAGTTCTATTTTAGTCTTATTTGTTGTTGCGGTCAACGTGCATGTCCTCTTTGAAGCGATCTCTCTCTCTTTCTCTCTCTCTCTCTCTCTCTCAATATATATATATATATATATATATATATATATATATATATATATGTATGTATGTATATATACACGTACGTATGTTTGTATATGTGTGTCTGCGTATGTGCATATTAGTCTGGGTATGGATGGGTATGGAATCTCTTGTAATGTATTTGTGAGTGCGTGTGTGAGTGTATGTGTGTGTAGTGATCGATCGTTATGCATTGAAAAATCAACTTCCAGGCAGTGAATGAAAAAAAAAGAAACAAAGCTAAGAAAATAAAATGGGGGAAAATAGGAATAGGTAGAAAATATGAGAAATATGCCAAAATGGCTGAAAAAAAGAATTGTATAAAGAGTATACATGTGAGATTCAAATTGCAAATAAAAAACATGGGAAAGTATAAAAAATGATATAAATTCGAGGAAATATGAACAAAATACGAAGGAAAATGATGTAAATGAAAACGAACATACATTGACTGAAAAATAAAATGTCAAACTTGAAAAATGAGGAGATAGAAGTGTGATATAATGTATTTTAAAATAATTTTCCTGAAGGAAAGACATAAAATCGATAAATTGGCACATTAGAACAGGAATAAAGTAGGAAGGAAAAAGAAGGTTTTGTAAAATTTAGGAATATTTTGACTAAGTTAAATGTAGTCAAAAAGATAAGAGAAAAAGAGATAAAGAGTATAAAGAGAATTGATGGACAGACAGAATTCACAAGCACTGCATGAGAATTACGAGTCTATATGAAGAAAAAAATGACGAGGAAATAAAAAGGGAAGCATAAAGATAATTTCTGACAATGAATGATATAAAGCTGGATGGAGATACCGAATATGTGTATCAGTTTGTATTTGTGCGAATTTTATTGTGTAAAATAACAGTGGCTAAAATATTAGTGAATGCACAATTGAAAATAGAATTGAAAATTTAAGATTAAAACTTTAGAGTATAAAGCTGACGTCCATACAAAATTTGGGAGAGAGAGAGAGAGAGAGAGAGAGAGAGAGGGGGGAAGAAAGAAAGAGAGTGGCAGAGAGGACGAAGGAGATAATAGAAAAAGAGAGAGTCTGCTTGCGCTTATTAGTGTGTATGTGTTCGTGTGCGTCTGTTTATGTAAATAAGTAATTGAAAGGAGAAAACAGCAAATAATAACGGAGTAAAAAACCTCTGGAAAAATAGAAACATGGGTAAAAGAAAAGATATATATACGTACACACAAACACATACACATGCTCACACACACACATACACACACACACGTGCACATATATATAACACAAAGGAGAGTGTTGAAAGGTATAATGAAAAATAGTGGAGTATATAATGACAGATGGAGATACATAATGATGAAAAAATGTATACGCTAAGAGAGGAAAAGAAAAAAAAGGGGA
This sequence comes from Octopus bimaculoides, assembly GCF_001194135.2. Lineage (NCBI taxonomy): Eukaryota > Metazoa > Mollusca > Cephalopoda > Octopoda > Octopodidae > Octopus > Octopus bimaculoides. The sequence continues at coordinate 6,851,679 of NC_068987.1, forward strand.
AAAGAAATCGTGGAAAAAAATAATACTCATCTTACGGAAAGAAGATTATTTGACGGAGAAAACAATAAAAAAATGACAATTCGATGAATAAAATATTTTAAGGAGATGCGAATTGGAAAAAAATGCCAGAGAAAGTTGAAATAAATAAAAAAATGATGAGCATAAAAATAAAGAGTAAACATAGAAGAAGTTAAAATGGGAAATAATATATAGCATAGAAAAAAAAATGAATTGGAAAAAAGGGAAAATCACGATAAAAGAAGGGCAAAAAGCTATGAAGCACAGAAGAAGAAAAGTATGTTGGCAACAGTATTTTGATGAGATGGAAAATACGGAAGTGGTTAAAGCCTATAAAGTGAGAGGAAGAAAGAGCAAGTATTTTAATTCCGTTGATAACAATCGAAGACATCAGATAGTAATGAAGCTATACAGAAGAGAAGAGAGGTAGATGGGGTGGAGTGGTGAGAAGAAGAGAGAGAGAGAGAGAGAAAGAGAAGAAGGAAGGAACGAGAAAGAAAGAAAACTAATATGATAGCATGTTTATGATTAAGAGTGTTATGCGGAGTAGTGGTCCAGAGAATTCATTAAATGAATCTAGAAAGAATACTGCTCGACTAAAAGGTAAAAAAAGACGGCAAAAATATAAGATGCAAATGATTGGTCGCAAACCACGAAAAGAGGAAATGGGTGTAAGGGGAAAATCAGAGAGAGAAGCCTGTGATATACAGTAAAGATATGAAAGTAAAGCAGTTGCTCACTGTAGAAAGAGAATACACTTCTTTGTAATATGCTATTGTCATGCTAAAAGTGAGAGTAAGAAACTTAAAAAAAAAAATTATCATTAAACTGGGAAACAGAAAATAAATAAGAAACATAAAGTTAATATATAAATACGTTGACGAAACTACTAACACACACACACATGCTGATGCATGCATGTATATACTTATGTGTGACATTAGATGCGTATTTACCGAGTGTATGTACATGGCTACCGACTAATCCGATGTTACTGTAATGCAATACAAGATAGAAAAATGTAGGCGCAAGGAAAGCAGTGATCAAAATACTTACAGGAAGTTCTATAAATTTCCGGGGATAAGTGATTGGTAAGTTTATAACATAAAAGCAAAGATCGGCCAGACAATATATGAACTGAAAAGAGCATAGCTATATGCCTATCTATATGTGCAACCATTAGATTGATTATATATATATATATATATATATATATATATATATATGTGTATATA
>NC_068987.1:6852941-6856217 GCF_001194135.2 Octopus bimaculoides
ATATATATATATATATATATATATATATATATATATATGTGTATATATGGAGACAATATAAATCGTCAAATTTTACCCGAGCACCTTGTATGTATATGTATATGTATATGTGTATTTCTCTCTCCCCCTTTCACTCTCTCTCTCTCTATATATACACACACACATATACATATAAGATTGCGTGTTTGTGTTCCTGTGTGGCAGAATGGTTTCTGATTTAGAAACAATTTTAACGAGAATGGTTTAGTAGCCACCTCCAAGATTTAATATTATCTCAACTTAATTCCTTGCTTTTAATTCTGTTTTCCACTGTTTCTTCGTCTCTCAGAGTAAGCTGAGAATATTATCTGCTATTCCACACATACTTGGTGTCTTTTGTTTAAATCCAAGAATGATATATCAAGCCAAAACCTTCACGTTAATCTATTTACACTATATTTAGTCTTACTCGACACCTCTTACATTTTCTCATTACAATCATTCCAAAAAGTAGTTGATCGTTTTCTATTATTTTTCATCTTCTACACCATTTTGTTAGTCAATAAATAGATTACTTATTTCCAGATAGATGTATACTTTTCCGCTATAACACCCGTGAAAGGATCCCTTAGATAGGCCCTTAATTGCTTTGTCATTACTCTTTTCAATATCATTAAAAAAAAAATGTATGTAACACAGGAATACTTCAATTTTTTGTGCATTCATATGCTTTTCTCTGGAAGGGATGCGTTCCACCGGTCATTAATTCTCGTTGCTGTCAGCACCTGTTCGGTGGGGGACAGGACATTAACCTTAGCAGGGGACCTCAAGGTTATCTTGTGAATCTTTCTATAACTTACAAACTTATACAAAATCCTCCAATTTTACTAAAGATTAAGTTTTTAAACAAATTCTCATCTTAATCAATTTGAAGATTATATATAATTTTAAGGTATAAAGTATGAAAATCTGATTGCTCTACTATCTGTTTATCACATTTTCGAAGAAATCTAGCATGCTACTACGTATTTATCATTGTTTGAAAATTTACGTTCATTTTTCTTGCACCGAAGAGTTATTCGATTAATATTTTTTGAAAAATTAAAGCATGGATAAAGTTTAAACAATTTTCATGTCAAAGACGTTAATGGCTAAAATTTGTCTTGTATCATATTTCAGTAACGAAGTAAATATTTGAACAAATACAGAATTTGTATATTCCAGGTGGAGAATATTTAGAAATATTAATCAGACGTGATTTCAATAGTATTCGTACATAAACTAGCTGTTTTGTGGAATGTATGTGCCAGTCTGGCCCGAGATTAAGCAGAAACAGCAACCAAGACAAGTAGAACACCTGCCAATTGTTAATAATTTCTACGTTAGATCAATGTCACTATTCATATAAATAAATGTGCTAAATTCTTAATTCTCAAAGTTCTCTTGCGTATCTTCGCAGATATTTATCTTTTATATTGTTCTGATTAATTGAATTTTGTTTCAAAAGCATTTGAACCATTCTCTGCGTTAGTTATTATTTCGCCAAGACAAAGAGGTATACAATGAGTAAACATTGTTTAACACTGGTAATTTCCTTTCTTGCCAATCAGAATATTATCACATGCATAGAATTCTGCTGAACATCTTTGATAAATTTTATTCATTTTTAATATGTGGAAAATCTGTACATAATTTTGTGAGTAGTCTGATATTCGTTTTATTACTTCATCCTGTTCTGCCAGTACATTAGGACATATACCATTATGAAAATGATCAAGGTTCTCATTAGTTGTCATTAGCTTGCAAAAGACAATCAAGGTGTGAACACGTCAGATATAGCAAGTTCAAACTGGTTGTTCAAAAAGTTTTCAGGAACACAAAATACCTGTTTACGAACGAACAGACTAAAACTTCTGCGATCCACATCAAATTGATCTCTTTGACAGTCTTCTTTTTTTCAATCCTCAGTTAGAAATTTAGCTCTATTCTATCGATTTAAGTAAGCAATGCTTCTTTTCAACCTGCTAGTAGCAGTTTCTTTATTAACCACTTGACTGCTTTGAGAAACATCTGAACTTCTAGCGTAATGTCTGCTAATTGTAATGCTATCAGTCTGAAGCCTGTGCTGAAAAAAATATAAAGAAAATTTGCTGTAAAGCATATTGTCTCCGCCAGTTATAAATTTCCCCAAGATTTCAGCTTGGTTTGCGTTACTTTGTTGTGACTAGGTAGCTGAGGTTTTCCATGAGACCAGAACACGAGATGCATTAAGAATGTAATTTCTTTCACTCGCAAACTTTATAGGAGTTGCGTTAAATAAGACGAATATGTTGCTATAATTTGCTCCAGCACTGGAGCACTAATGTAGGCAATTACACCAACTATTGCACTTACTGATTTAGGCAATCTGATGAAATTTTAAAATGAGATTTGCAGTCGAGCCAATCTAGATTAGTTCATACAGTAGCTTCTAAACATTAACATTTGAAAACCAGGACGGATGTAATACATTTCTAAATTTCTCAGAGAGATTTATGCAGTAGCAGCACAATAAAGTGATAGTATGTTGTCAACTTAATGTGACAGTCCCATGAAAGGGAAGAATGCTTACACAGACTGAATACCAATACAGTGTGTGTGAAGATGTAAACGTCGACTCAATAGATGCTCTCTCACAATAACTGAATGAGAGAAAAGAAGTAAAAGATCGGAATATTAGAAAAATCCCACAAAGAACTTACAGACAGACATATAACATGACAAATGAGATATACGCTATAAGACATTATCTTTACTTAACCTATTATATCTCGATAATCTCAGATTCATGCTATGTATTCTGTTATTTTTGAATATTAATGAATGATTGATTTCATTGGATTATTTCACGTAACATCGTGTTTTCGCTTTTCGTAGTGAAATTGCTTAATCTTATAGTGCATGGTACTATAACCAACCACATGGTTCCGGATTCAGTCCCACTGCGTGGCACTTTGGGCAAGTGTCTTCTACTATAGCCTCGGGCCGACCAAAGCCTTGTGAGTGGATTTGGTAGATGGAAACTGAAAGAAGACTGTCGTATATATGTTTTATGTATATATATGTGTGTGTGTTTGTGTCTCTGTGTTTGTCCCCCGAACATCGCTTGATAACCGATGCTGGTATGTTTACGTCCCCGTAACCTAGTGGTTCGGCAAAAGAGACCGATAGAATAAGTACTAGGCTTACAAAGAATAAGTCCTGGGGTCGATTTGCTCGACTAAAGGCGGTGCTCCAGCATGGCCGCAGTCAAATGAC
>NC_068987.1:6856351-6859841 GCF_001194135.2 Octopus bimaculoides
TATATATATATATATATATATATATATATATTGTTGTACTTGGGGACGGTCATATTGCCAGTTTAGCCAATAAAAACACACGCACTGTATATTTGGTGTTAATTTGCTTCAGCTTTATATTACATTAATCTTAATCTTATTTCGGCCAGAGTTCTTTCGTCACACTTCTGTGACCTCATCAGTGGTCCTATATATGTGTGTGTGTGTGTGCGTGTGTGTATGGATATAAAAATGATGTGTGAGTGTATGCGTGTATGTATATTTATATTTAATAATTTTTATAAGTTTAGATAAATTATATATAAGTAAACAATCTATGATGACATAAAATAAATTAGAAATCAGAATAGTGTGCATGGACAGTAGAGTTTAACGTCAACCTGTACCAAGCGGCTTTATTCTGCGTGCTTTAGCTTCGTTACTATTGCAACAGTCTGGATACTTATTGATCAGATCACTCATATATACATAAGTATATATATACATATATATATAAGTAGATAGATAGATAGACAGATAAACCGAAAGATAGGTGGAGAGAGATACATAGATATTTATTACATGCGAACACGTGCAAGTTGGAGAAATTAGTATTCGAATATCAAACTGGAAGTAATTTATTGAAGCTGAAAATATTTCAGAAACTTTTACTCAGAGTCTCATGGAACCTATCATCAAACTACGGCCAGTATTTAGATGAATACTTTGGTTTATGTGTAATTATAAGTGTTTGCAAACTGTATTTTATCTTTTGTCTTTCATCCGTTGCTGGTTGCAGCTGGAGACTGAGGCCATGCTGGGGCAATATCTTTTAGTGTGACCAGGATTCTTTTCTGTACTGTTTTTGGGGAAGTAGGTAGACCAACGGAGCTGCTCTTTGTGTTTCCTACCTGGTAGTGTGTTCATCTAGTATCTGAGATAATAATTTGCTCAGACACACTTTCAAGACCTCCACATCTTCTTGGAAATTTCTAAGGTTGCTTTGCTGAATGTTGAATAGTTGTGGACACTTGAAACTGGGCTTTTATTCTAGATCAAGGAGACGGGACTTTTGGTACTATGCAATGCCGTCCAGTTCGGTGGTTAGAATAGATTTCAATTCCAAAGTCCAGTTCGGTGATCAGTAAGTTGGGAGCTAGACCTTCTAGGATCTTCCATATGTATATCACTGCATATCTTTGAACGCCTTCTATCGTCTGTTGCATCGAATCAATTTTCTTTCTATAATAGTACTGGGTTGTATCAAGTTTCGCCAACAGTTTGATGGCCTGCAGAGACCACAGTTGGGAATAGTAATCTAGACGACTGAGAACGAAAGTTCTCCATAGCAGTAGCATAGCATCCTTTTCCCTAGTCCTGAATGATCTCAGAATCCATCCACCTACTTACCTGCTCAATGCTGCCATCTTGGTAATATGCACACGAAATGTGCATGGTATAATGATTATTATTTGGTACCTTCTCTAATAAGCGTTCAAAAGCTGAATACTCGGGGCAACATAGCTCAAAATAACGTGACTCCGGTGAATAAAAAACGATTGACTGTAACGGAAAATGATTTAAAACTGGATAATATAAATCATCTATACTCGTGGTAATAGACATAAAAAATTAGCAAATGATAAAAGCACTTTTAGAAATAAAGCAGGGAAGAAAAATGCTGTAAGCGATAAAAATTGAAATTTGTATTAAAGAATAATGCAACAGAGAATGAGTACCACAAAAAAAATTATTGTTGTTGTTGTTGTTATTATTATTATTATTATTATTATTATTATTATTATTATTATTATTATTTCTACTACTACTACTACTACTACTACTACTACTACTACTACTATCTGCTCCGTTTAATATATTTTCAATATCTCTGTCAACTCATTATATAGAATGTATTGCTTAATTATTTTCTTTTATTCTGATATTGCCAAGTATTTGTATTTCTCAATTCACATGTCACCTCTACAGAGAGAGAGATAGAAACCACGCCACTAATACCACCCTTTCCTTCCCTTTAATGGAAGCCTACATACTTTTTGCTTAGATTGGACGTCCTACTGTAAAAGTGAACCATAAAATATATGTATTAAAATTTAAAAATAAAAACAAAAACACATCAATAACGCAGAAATAAGAGCTGCAACGGAAATCAATTGCATTAATGCAATAATACTTCATTGTAATTCCATGTTTTGTCTATTTGTTTCCTCTTTATCATCTCCAAAATTCGATTCCCTTCGTGTTGGTGTTTTCTCCTCCACCATTCTTCTTCCTCTATCAAAAATCATTAAATTTAACTAAAAATCCATTTTATTTTCAAATATAAAACGTTTTTCTAGTTGTAGTATTTTGTTGTGGCAAAAATAATGAAAATAATAAATCCCTATAATATCTCAATGATTAAAAAGCAACATCTCAATAATATCTGAAAGTAACAAAAGTAAATGCCTATTAATGTTACAGATCATGTTTCTTTTGGAAAATTATTCTTTTTGTTTTTTAGTTGTAAAAAACACTGAGATGGGAAAATTAAAAATTAAAAGGAAGAAAAAAAAATAATTGCTATTTACCAAGCCATTGATATCAATGAATTTAAAGCAAACAGCAGTGAAAATAACGTGTTTCGAATGATGAGCTGAACTTTCTTGCATTATATTGAGCTGCCTGCAATGTGATAATGGAGACAGTTGTTATTGGAAAGGTGATTTCAGTAGGAGGATAATAATGATGCTTGCAGTTCAATAGCGATGTTATTTACAAGAACTGAAGTAGTGTTATGATAACGAAGATAGCTCATATGAACTAGGGAACCGAAGACTTTTGACAGACAAAGCAAACACTATAGTGTTAAAGATCGTAGTGTTGTTTTGTCCCACGACACCTAACATCTTGCCAGGAATAAGGTATTTAATAATACAATATCTATTTGGATCTTCTGTTTCTAAAGACAATAATTTGCGAATTAGGGAGATTTGAATGCTTCGAAGAAGGCCAAAGGTGAGTATAGCTACTTCATCATTGGCTGCTAACAATTTTAAAACGAATCAAACGAAAATAGAAAAATAAATTTTTCGTTTTTATTTTAATTTCATTTTCTAAAATATTTACCTGTATAACAGGCACAGAAATAGTTATGTGGTTAATAAGTTCGCTTTCCACCTATGGAGTTAGTAAAAATTTTCTAATATAGTCCCAAGTTGATCAATATATTGTGAGTGGAATTTAGTGAAAAGAAACTGTTCAACAGTCCGTTAGATAAGTACAAGCATATATGTGGTGCATTATTCTTTTAAGGGCACGAACTTGGCTATTTATGACCTTATTTGCTATGGGTTCCTCCGTTAAAAATAATTAGCTTTACATTTCTCAAAGTTTCTAAATTCATATGCGAACGTATCTATCTATTTTTCCATCTATGTATCTATACACGCGCGCGCACACCTATAGATATATATATTAATACGCTCGAGAGCATATATATATATATATA
>NC_068987.1:6860156-6860981 GCF_001194135.2 Octopus bimaculoides
TATATATAATAAAGCATAGAAAATGGAAAATTAGCCAATAGGAAAAACGTAGAACGTTGAAAGAAATACTGGGGCGTCATGACTAAATATGTGGCTCCTGCATATTCATTTACGTTGTTGCTGTTTAACCTCAAATCAGTCTTAATCGGGAAGACGTGTCATTAAATGCCTTGCAACCGACCCACGACATACTTCTTCAGTCATGCAGTAACGCAACCTACAGGTTTCAATGCATTTCATTTTCAAAAGCAATAGCATGTGATTTATAGAAATGTTGTTACTAGTTTTAGGAAACCTGGCTACTGTATAGAAGATACCTTCGTTGAGTGCAGATTCGGTTTAGGGGTTTTAGAAATCAACTGTGGAAGCGTGAGATGTATAGCATTCTCTTGTGTGTTTCGGCTTGTGTGTGTATAAATCATTTCCAGTTTATGAGGGACTAAGTTATGATGCTGGCGGTAACGTTGAGTTCTTTTTATTCGATGGTAGCAACAAATACATTGTCACTTTAGGGGCTGTTGATGGTGTAGAATTTATATTTCATCAATGTTGCAATTGGTTCTGCAAATAGCTTTTATTTGGCGTTTGTTATATTATTTGGTTTTCTCATAAAAAGGTTAGTAAATTATATTAGGTTTCAATGTCCTTCTGCCCTAGTTATTAGATATATGTGAAAAAGCTACATAGATTGCCTTTGAGCATTTAAAAAGAATGTAAACAAGTTTCAATCTATTTTAATTTATAAGGTTGCTGGGAACTTTGTACTAATGCACACTCATGCAGTTAAATAAACACACACACACACACACACACACACACACACAC
>NC_068987.1:6861443-6862526 GCF_001194135.2 Octopus bimaculoides
ATATATATATTCACTCATACATCTGTATGTATGTATATATATATATATTCACACATACATCTGTATGTATGTATGTATCTATGCATGTATGTATCTATGCATGTATGTATGTATATATGTGTGTATATTACATACCAACAAAATGTTTTGAGCATTGATCAAAGATTGAAACAATTATTCACAATATACTTAAGCGAGTATGGTTGCAGTGACGACTAGAATCTGAGAAAGAAATCTAAAACACCCAGATCGGAATTAAAATACATACATACGCTTGCTCAAATGTCGATTAATCTCACACAAATGTGATATACTTGAATAGAAACACCAGTATTCAATCACTTGCATTTGATTATCTCTCTCATAAATCATGTGTAATTCCAATCACATTTTTCGCAGAAGTTAGTCAAGTACAGTACTTGCATGAATTAACTATATAAAATAAAGTCCATAAGTTGTTCAAATTCAGTGAGTTCCCAAGCATATTATCCTTGCTATAGACATTTCCCAATTCGTCACAATCCAGTTATGTGATTTATTTTATATTTCTTTCCCTTTTCCTTTTTTTCTCATTCTAATCAAGCCTCTAAAAAATTCACAACACACATATACACACACACATATACATATGTACATACACACACACATACACATATGTACATACACACACACATAGATTCAAAATAACAAAAGAACATTCTCTTCCCCATTCAACTCTTGATTCTTTTCAACTAAGACAATAAAATTACTGTGAATTTTGAAAATTCTCTGAAACCAGATGAAAGCGCTAAAGAAATAATTATACAAAATTTCCTTTTACTTAATATCTATCTATCTATCTATCTATCTATCTATCTATCTATCTATCTATCTATCTATCTATCTATCTATCGATAGATAGATAGATAGACAGAAACATTCGTAAATTTTGCTTGCATGGTCTCTAATAATGTACCAATTTCAGATGTCTCCCTCCTCCTCTCGCTCCTCCTCTCGCTCCTCCTCTCGCTCCTCCTCTCGCTCCTCCTCTCGCTCCTCCTCTCGCTCCTCCTCTCGCTCCTCCTCTCGCTCCTCCTCTCGCTC